>NW_027366961.1:0-63674 GCF_046119375.1 Phyllobates terribilis
TGTCAACAACAAGGACGTGGTCCGGACACGATTTCCGGATACGACCTTATTATACAGTTTGGGTTTGCGAGATGTGACCGAGGAGATGTTTGTCAAAGCAGGGTTGGGAGGTTTCTTGGGGCTAAGTACGCCCACCTTCCCGAATTTCACCCGTAAATTTCTGAAAACCCTGACAATCTGTCAAGAAGATCGGAGCAACAAGATCCTATCCATTGAATGGCGGTCGAATAACAAGAAATGGACGCTGAATCATGATCAGATCGGCCACACGCTAGGGGTGACCAAATAGGAAAAATGGGACGATGACATCGATAATGAGACAGTGACGGAATGGTGGACGCGGGGTTCGGGTGATTCATACGATGCTAGACGCACCACAGATACAGTTGATCGCTTTCCCGCCATGGCGCCTTATCCACAAGGTGGTGGCCATGTGTTTTGGGAATAGGGCTGAGAACAGTATGATCTCGGTGAGTCAGCTGTTCTTGATGTACGCGTTCTCAGCTGAATGTGAGTTTTATGTTCCGGATTGGCCGACGCAGTTTGTGCAAGCTTGTCTAGAATCGTGGAAGGCGCATTTTGGCGATATCGTTGTAGGGGGGGTGATCACCCTTCTTGCCATCGAAGCGGGATGTAGCCCGCGTGGTCAGCCTATCTTGCGGAGCTGTCTATTTGATGAGACCTGGTGTGTGCGAAACATGTGGCTGAAATGGAAGGACGGGTCATTCAGATACCAGTTCGGGCGGGGCTATCAGATCAAGTTTTGGAGAGAGGAGCCTGTGGTATTTGGCACTTGGGTTGAGATGTACATTCCTCCCGACGTCGTCCCCGCAGGTCAGCACTTCCCAATCCCCGCTTCAGCTCATGCACGTACTTCTGCCCTGCACCTACCTTTGTCCCCGCGCCCGAGTAGACGCATACATATTCCGACGCCAGTGCAAGTGGCTCTGGCTCACAGAGCTACTTTGATGAGCAGTATTGGCGGACGCAGATGGTGCACCAGATGGGCTAGCTGTCCCAGCAGATGGGGGTGATGATGTCCACGTAGCAGGAGATCTGCCAGAATCAGCGGGAGTTCCGAGCCGACATGATGAGCTTGCGAGAGGAGATGCAGCGCGACCAAGAGTTCCAGCGCCAACAATGGCTGATAAAGGATCAGCGGTGGGAGTACGTCAGAGCAAACCACTCCAACCCTACGCCTCCTGACGATGCCGACGACGACAACGCCGACGAGTGATTTGGGGTTTCTTCTTCCTCTTCCCTTTTTTATGGTGTCCTCTTTTGCTGCATTGAGGATAATGCGCGATTCAAGTGTGGGGAGAGGAGTTGACTTGTCGAGTTGTTTTCTGCTGATGTTTTTGGTGCTTTGTTATTCTGCTGTTTTTATGTTTTTTAGTCTACTATGCTGATGTGTTTTGCTGTTTTTCTATCTATCGAGTCTGTACCGGATATTTCTTGAACCTTTTCTTTTATTAGTATTAAAAAGAAAAAAAAAATCAGAAAAACCCAGGAGAGTAAGAAGTGATTGGATCGAAAAGGGGGGCTCCAACAAAAAAAAGAACAAAAGAACCAGGCAAGTAAAAATGGATAAAGAGGAAAATGTGGGTGCCTGAAAATAAAGAAAAGAAAATAAATAAATAGTTCCTACCACTTTAGAAATTTTGGTGAAAACCCGAAAGGGCGTCGGGATTACATTGTTTGTGATTATTTGATTGATTGCATCATTTATTGGCGTCGGAGACATAAGAAGGGAGTTGAAGGATTGTCTCGGGTTTTAGGACTCACCAAGGAGGGATAAAAAGTTAGTAATTAGCCTTTTATTCCTCTGTTTTTTAGCTTATTGACATCCACACTTCACATGCTCACCCTTTCACTATTTCATTAGATTTGTTACACATTATTGGTGGTTGTATTAGATTCTAGGATTAGGTTTCTATTTCTTGGAGTTGGATGCATATTGTTGTGGTTGTGCTATGCAGATTTCTTGATTAGGATTGGTGGTTGTGATGTATGGTTTGGTGACATTGATTAGTGGTTTAGGACATTAATTGAAGAGGAGGTATAAGAAGTGTATAAGCGAGTGGTAGACTCGATTTTTATCTTCATTATCATAATATATGTACCCTTACCCTTAGAGGAGATTAGGAGTCCACTTGTGCTTTATTGTGCATCACTTGGTTCGATTTGATTATTGTTATGGAGTAGTGACATATGAAGTGGAGACATAAGGAGGGATTTGGGTAGGTCATCTCGGAGAGATAAGAAGATAGATCGGAGTTGGGTTAATGCTCGTTTACACTTGGAGCTCGAAGTATAGTCGCTAACAGAATGTCTCTACACTTACTGCAGACCTTTGTGCTTATAGGAGGAGTGAGTTTTATTTTGCTTACTCGAGGACGAGCAAGGTTTAAGTTTGGGGAAGTTTGATTGGATCTTGTTATATGGTGTTAACTAGCGACTATTAGATTAGGTTTAGTGGTGTTTAGGTGCTTAACGAGTGATATGCCCAGAATCCGGTTTGGAGTTCATTTATGAATTAGCGGGATGCTCATAAGCGGTTTTGAGTGGTTTTATTATGGAGATCCCGGTTGTCCTCACTTTTAGTGCATTCGGAATGGAGCTAGAGGAAGTATGCCACGCCTACACCCCAGGAGAAGCCGAGAGGCAAAGCCGAGCTGCCTCGACGCTTGCAGAAGATAGAAGTCCATCTCAGGAGAAGAAGTCACGACCGAGATGGAGCAGCACGACCGGGAATCAGCCTCAGCTAAAGACGTCACGGCCGAGACAGGTATGTCACGACCGTGACTTAGCCGCAGGTTAGGTGTCACGACCGAGAGGCCCTATCACGATCGTGACCATCCATAGGAGTGATAACTGGAGCAAAATCACGATCATGACCCCTGTGTCACGATCGTGACGCGGACACGGACGGCCCATAATTCAAGATTTGATCCGAGATTTTATTAGTTATTTCCACATCTTTTGATTTATTTGCATTTATTTTAATTCCCTTTTATTAGAGACTATATAAGGCTTAGGAAATTATGTTAGAAGAATATTTCATTCATCATTCATTCATTCTTTCATTTACGTAGAATTCAGCAGCAGCCAGAGAAAGCTTCCACCTTTGTTCCACTTTCACCCATCTTACTTGGTTTTTTTCCCATCAATCATTCATATGTATTCATTGCTTTCGATGGCTATGTCTGGCTAAGTTCATCATATTTCACTCTTTAGGCTGAAGCCATTGTTCTAGGTTTGTTGTGAGAATTCTAACGCTTATGTTCTAAGTTTAATTTCAGGATTGTTTTATAATGTCTTGTGCTTATTAGTATCATTAATTGATCTTGATTTTATCTAGGTTGCAAACTAGGTTGATTATTATCCATTATATTGCTAGGCTAGATAATTTGATTTGAAAAGTCTTGTCTTTAGGTAGCGAGCATAATTTTCACAGACTATTTGCGAGTGCTTATTGTATAGAGATTATAAACCTGTGTCGAGTATCGGCATTTGCCAATGGTATTGCATAGGCCTACTTATCTTTGATCTTCATGTTGTTGTGCTTTTGATTCTAGGGATTTCCTTGGTTATTGAGTAATAAGGGTCTCTAGGACTATTTGGACTAGTTGCTATTTATGAACAAAGAATAGGACAACCGGAATAACCAATTCAGAATATAAGTTAGTAGAATTCAATGATCAACATTCCAATTGAATAATGCGCTGATGCTAGAAGGAGTGCGCTTCATACCCATAATAGTTTACAACACAACCAATATACTGCTTTCATATTTTCTTAATTGCTAAGTTGATTAAGATCATACAACCCCCCCCCCCTCCCCCAATAGTTACTACTTGGTAGCATAATAGGAAATAAACTATCGTTCTGGCTCTCTTGGGATTCGACCCCTGCTTACCACTTTACTAGTGGATTCGTTAGTTGGGTATCTTTGATAAGGACAACGACCTTAGACCCATCAGACGACAAGGGACATGTGACAAGAAACAAATCTAGACTGGTTGTAAAGGGCTACAATCAACAAGATGGGATAGATTATGACAAGACCTTCTCTCATGTTGCCAGGTTAGAAGCAATTAGACTACTAATCACGTGTTTTCATGGTTTCAAATTGTAGCGAATGGATGTCAAAACCGCCTTCCTCAATAGTGTGTCCTGAAGGATGAAGTGTTTGTCATATAGATTCCAGGGTTTGAAGACCCTTCTAATCCAAACCATGTTTTCCTTTTAAGACAAGGCATTCTATGGGCTAGAGCAGGCTCGTCGATCCTGGTATGATAGACCATCTCATTTCCTTCTCTCTCATGGATATGTGCATGGGGGAAATAGACAAAACTCTCTTCCCTTTGAAGAAAAGAAAGCACACTCTAGTTGTGCAAGTATACGTAGACGATATCATCATTGGGTCCATAAATGACACACTACTCAGCAGATTCACAAAGCTCATGGAAGGAGAATTTGAAATGAGTACGGTAGGTGAGTTGAAATTATTTTTTGGATTACAGGTGGTTCAAACTTTGAAGAGGGTACCAAAGTACATCAACAGAAGTATATCCATAAGTTCATAAAGAATTTCGGCAGGAATGATGTGAAACCCCTCTCTACCCCCATATCTCTTAATGATTCCTTAAGTAAGGATGATCACGAGAAGGACGTTGACCAGATGCTATAAAAGGGAATGATAGGCTCTTTATTATATCTAACGGCAAGTAGCTTGATGTTATGTATAGTGTGTGTTTGTGTTCTAGGTTTTAATCAAATCTAAAAGAGTCACACATTAAGGCGGTGAAGGAAATCCTTAGATATCTTAGAGGAACAAATGATCTTTGCCTATGGTATCCATGAGGAGGAGATCTAAAAATAATTGGGTACATTGATGCAGACTTCACAATGAACAAAGTGGATAGCAAGTCTACCTCATGAATGGATTAATTCCTTAGGCCATGTCTCGTTTCCCGTGGATCAAAGAAACAAACTTCAGTTTCCCTCTCCAACAACTGGGGTAGATGACAAGCTTAAAGTTGCTATACCTAGTCAAAGTAATTCCAAACTAGCAAACTACATTAAAATAACGCACAAGCATGGGTCATATTCCAAGAGAGTCAAGTAATTTATTTCGTAACAAATCAATGATCAACTTAAGTAACCAGTGGGGGTATGCTTGCAATATGTAACAACTAAGATGATTATGAATGGGTTCAAGAGAGATAAACCCATTTCATTTATCATATATCCACACAAAAAATAATCAAGTTGATCATAGAAATCTATTACCCCTATGTTCAATCAATCCAATTGTTGTGGTAATCTCTATTCTAATAAAGTTATTAGTCTAACTAGTCCTAATAACCCTTACTGGAATATAACCCTGAAATTATCAAGATTCAATAAGTCAATAGCAATAAACTCAAGAATAGATAGGTTAATACAATATCATGGAAACTAGTCGGATACTCAACCCACAATTGATTCTCTACACAATAGGCAATCGCAACTAGTTCATGCAAATTATGCTTCCTAAAACTAGATATGATATTCAACTAGAATAATCGAACCCTAACAATATGAAGAATATTGATAAACCTTGAAGGCCAATCTAGATAAATCAACACAAATCAATATGATCTAAGCACAAGAGAAACTAAAAAAAATCAAATAGGAATTAAAACAAAGGTAGAAATCTCATAGGAAAAATAGTCTGAAGGCTTCAATCATCAAGCGAAACAATGATGGATGAGTTCTTCATAGAAAAGTAAGTGAGAGAAAATTGTGAAAAGTGAGCAAGTTGGTCTATTGTCTCTCCCATCTAAAACAAGGCCCTATAAATAGTAGCAAGTCTTGGTAGAAACTCTCAAAAATTAGTCAAACAAACATTGAAACATAATTTATGCAAAGAAGATATTAAGTTATTGACTTTCACAAAGTGGATGGTGAAAGTGGACTGTTGGGTCAACATTGCAAAACTTGTTTTCCAAGGAATGGCATGGGCATGCAAATAACCAAGCGTGCCCGCGGAGGAGTGAAAACTTCAAGGCGCTGGGAGTAGAAACTGTGGGCGTGGAAATGTCTGGACACGTCCGTTGCTGATGCAAGGGAAGTAAAGGTTGGCCGCGACTAACGTTAAATTCCTGGGGCAGAAATGCCTGGGTGCGGGCGCCGCTATTGCGGGATTTCGATTGCGTGGTCGCGGTCTTGGTGAGGTGGCTTCTTATTCAATGGTCAATGCAAGTGTGGGACTGGCACATCTCCGTTTTGTTCGTATACTTACTCTGAATCCTTAAGTATACTTTATATACTAAGAACTGTTCCGACAAGTTGCCTTCAAGCCTTATGCGAATCCATAAAATATCATCTTTAAATCGGGATTCCAGAATTGTACTCAAACAACACCTAAAGTTCCCCTAATCCTAGGCCAATAACCTCTAGATACACCTTATGAATTCACAATATTGAATTCCCCCACACTTAAACCTTGCTCGAACTAGAGTAAGCTAAAAGTAAACTCACTCTTTCAGTCGGCGCAAAAGGTCCATGTAAGTATGAAAGAATTTGCTAGCGGTTATTTCTCCAAACACCAAGTAGATTAATGTGAACAATCTAATCCTACCTCCCATCTATCTCCTTATCACTCCAAAGTGACCTATCTTGACTCCTTTAATCACCTCTTCTTATGACACCAACTCTAGCAGAACAATGATCCTAACACCTTTTGTCTCATTCTACCATGATGCCCCGTAGGGTTTCTACCAAGCCACTCATTATTTTACTAGATGGTCTCACATGTGCTCACATCACTCAAGTCCAATTTTCCACCATCCTAGAGCTAGTTTGACTACTTGCTTATTACATGCACTGCCCGGTATGATTTTCAATCCATCCTAGGATTTTATATGCCTTTTTTTCAATTTTTGGCTCAATTTTTGGCTCTTTTTTTAAAATAATCAAAATTACAGACTCGATAAATCAACCAAAACTCAATGAACCAAGACAAACAACTACCAAAAACACAACAAATCCCAACAAACTCAAACCAACTAAAACACAGCTTCAACCAAGAATCAAACATCAATTATAAGACTCAATCCAAAACAACTCTCAAGATGACTTGACCCAAAATCAATCTAATATATACAACATAGATGAATCAATGTATTTATTCTCTTCCCCATACTTTAACACTGAATTGTCCTCAATGTAGAGAAGAAGTACAATATAAATCAAGGAAGAGGAATATGCCCACTGAGGTGATGACGGTGTGATGAGCATGTGAATCGGCATGTAGAAGAAACCCAACAATGATGGATGGTGGTTGTGCTGGTGTGACATCGGAATCCAAGAAAAGAACTAGAACCTAATGGCATGGAAAGAAGAGTAGATGTGGCATCGTCACTGCTAGAAATGACGTGACTCGAGAGGCGACGGTGTTAGATAAGGAAAGAAGAATCGGAGATTGATGAAAGTGACGGTGTAATGAAATGTGATGGGTGTGCCTCCAGGTATCTTTTGATTATTTATTTAGTTAGTTAGTTAGTTTTTTATTTTTTCCCTTTTTCTAAGTTTAGAAGACGATATTTGTCAAAATTGTGCGGATTTTGCCAAGAAGGTCTTTAGACTTTTTTCCTGTTGGTTAGCAAAAACAAGCAAACAAAGAAGATAATAGCTAATACATAGGGTTTCCTCCTGACTTGAAAAGCTATGCAAATTGGTCTTAAGATTAAGTGCATAATCGGGTCTATTAAGATGCTACCCGACTTGAAAAGCTATGCAAAATGGTCGCCTGCCTGGCGAATCAAGTGAGAAGGCTTATCAGGAAGGTTTCCAGTATGCATGAGGATGTGACCATGTTCAAGGATGTGAATCCCACTGCGAGATCCCAATCCTCCTCTGATGAAGTTATAGACTCTAAATAATGCTTACTAATCGATAATCTGACCTACTCATCTTGCTTCCCTCCCTTACTAATCCGTACTTCTCTTTGAACTTCTTTGATGAACTTTTGTAGTTTTCTTGTGATGATGTTTTTGGAAATTTCTTATGTGTTCCATGTGGATTGTTCTATTTTAGTGCCTGGCTGGTTTTTCTCTCTTGAATGTTTTGTGAATTGTTTTCTCGAATACTATGCTTAGTATGCTCTCTTTCTTATAATGCTTTATATGTTACTTTTGATGATGCCAAAAGGGAAAATATCATAGGTAGTTAACTTTTTTAGGGGGGTGAAATGCTAAGGATCTAGGAATTATCCATATAAGGGGGGATGTTTCCTTGTCTTGCGAGACTTCTTCATTTTTTTCTTTTTATAGAACTTGGTTTTAAATATAATAAGTTAAGGGTGTTTGTCACCATTAAAGTGGGAATTTGTTAAGTGTTTCTTGTGTTAAGATGGTACCCATTCATCTAAGGAAGTTTCCTTGAGTGGATTTATTGCAGAATATCATAGTTTCTATTTATAGAAAGTTTTCCTTTGTGGAAACCTGCTACCCGATGGAAGACACTATATCGGAAAAGCATATCAGAGAAGGGAAGAAAGCACTGGAATAAGAGATGAGTTCCAGAAAGAAAGCAAGTCGGTCAGAAGATATGCGAAGCAAATCGGTTATCTGAACGAAGTCGTTAGAATGTAGGTTTTGTGTTGATATGGATCGTATCAAATAGCTTAAATTGACTAGCTCTTATAAAAGAGTAGCTCGATCAACTCTCTTAAGTGTTTTAAATATAGAGAAGTTGAAAACACGTTTAAGCTAGTCAAATCTCTGAGATAAACACAACAAGCTAAATAGCTAGTGTGTTAGAGTTGCGGAAGAGGAGATTAGCTACAATACTTTGAACTTAAGATGTTAGATGATAAGTTCGACTCAAATACAATTTTTTCCCCAAGGTGAAAACCCTAAGCTTCTGCTAAGCTCGGGATAAAACTCACCACTAATGGATTATATTAATCAAGAGTAATTACAACACTTTGTAACACTCTCTCTCAACACAATATAGCGTTCAACATAGTAAAAGTAATCCTTTTAACTCTCAAGGTGATTTAGACAACACTCTAACCTCACATGACCTTGGAAAGGATTAGTTTTCCTCTAGCTAACACTCTTTCCAATTCGCTCTTGCTTTCTTTTCTCAGCAAGCGAGGTTTGCCTAAGCACTCAACTGTTTAGCTTTCTCTCCTAAAGCATTTAGCTCTCTTTTGCTCTATTCAGCTCGTGTGCCTAACATCACATATTGCACATATTTATAGCATTCCTAAACTTATTCTCCAGGTAAAGCAAATCTAAAATATATGGCAATGAAGAAGTTCACGTTGGCAATCCTTGAGATCGATCCTTTCCCTGGAGTGCATCAAAGATTCTACACGTTTTGTGCTTCTTCTCTTGAGTAACCATCTTGTCCAGGTTGGCAATCTTCTCCACATCCACAGTGCTTCCTTCTTTTGCTCAGCTTGGCAATCCCCGTTGATCATTATCCATAGGTAGAAATTCCTTTATCCCATATCCTTAGCTTCTTGGCCTTCCCTTCACTGCGCCCGAATTCACTACACGCTAGTGCAGAATTCCTTGGTAGGACTCACTTCTTGGCACTTGATTACTTGTACACTCTCTCTGAGTTTGAAGTGCGATCCACTAACTCGCAACGACTCTCCTTTGCTTTAGATAGTCCTTCCGTATTCACAACTCATCACCTGGGTTTTTATTCTTCTCTTTATTTCTTCACACTGCCTTGGCGAGACTCGCTTTCCCCGCTAGGCCTAAACCTAGTCTCCACATGGACTCATCTAGTCCGCTTGTGTCACAGCTACTCTCCTAACTCCTTGAGGTATTCCTGGAAATATTATCACACACAATGGACATCAAATACTTATGTTTATCATCATCAAAACAAGCGGAAAGTTTGATCTAGCTAGTTCCACACTCTAGCTCAAACCAACAATTCCCCCTTTTTTATGATGACAAACACTGAAACAAATAAGCACATAATGTTTCAAAACGTACTCAGTTAAGCTTAAGATATGCAATGAAGCTTAATCAAATACTTTCAAATACAACAAATTAGATCAATATCTTGATAAAAACACTTAGCAAGAGTACCTTTGTTCCCCCTTAGACCAAACCTGGTCTAAAATCTTCCCCATTAGTTGAATAAGTTATGAACCTGATTACTTCCCCCTTTTGACAACATCAAAAAAATGCTAGTGTAATTCATGCAAAGGGAACTAAATTGGAATAGGGTGAACAAGCTTAACTTAGTAATCATGCATATAAAGTCATTAAGCATAAAAAAGTAAGGTGTGACTGACAGGACCGTGTCGTCGGGCTATCCTGGTCAAATTAATCCTTGTTTACTCCTCTACTAAAGCAAAGTGATAAGTCGGGGTCGAATCCACGAGGAACCGAAAGTATTCAATTCTCAAAGTATTAAAATGATTTAACTTATGGAAAGTAAATGCTTGGGGAATTGTGAAAACTGATTTTGTTGTTGTGATTAATTGGGAAAGCACTTGATATGATTGGTCGTAACCTTCTAGCCTAATTCAATGATCCTAGGTTCTTCTATTCGGGTTATATCTCTATTCCTAATTCCTTTATTACTAATATTGTTAATTAGGTCAACTAGCCCTAACAGCGTCTTGTCTACCGATCTAGCCTTGAAACTATCAACACTAGATCCTAGACAACATTAAGTTCATGGATAAATAGGAAGCTATATTGCCCTTGGCGCCTATACTTCAATAATCTCCCTATCCTACGAGTCCAAGTAGAGATTCGTACTACTAAGAAGGCAAGGTTCTCCAACTAGGATAAACCAGGCCCTAACAATATTAAATCAAACTAACAACCTAGGTGATCAATCTAGAAATTCAATTCAATTAGATATTACGCGCAAGAGATTAAAGCAATAGAGACATAATTATATTCAGAACCAGATGTACAAACCTCACATTGAATCAGCTCATAGGCGCGAACCGACCACACAAAGTCAAGGAGATTACTCCTGGCTCATTGTTAAAACCCTAATGTAATTCTGAAATTAAGAAATGAAGTGTCTTTAGGGAGAGGAAAAGCTCTCCTTATTTATAAGAAATGAGCAAGCTAACCCTAAATGACAACCCTGAAATGTGTTAAGTGGATCCCGAGCCCGAAATACATGCAAACCCTAGGTAAAAAGCCCACTTAGAAC
Source organism: Phyllobates terribilis (assembly GCF_046119375.1). Taxonomy (NCBI): domain Eukaryota; kingdom Metazoa; phylum Chordata; class Amphibia; order Anura; family Dendrobatidae; genus Phyllobates; species Phyllobates terribilis. The sequence continues at coordinate 11,194 of NW_027366961.1, forward strand.
CTCGGAGTAAATCTTTCTCGCGGCGCAGTAGCGACAAGGGCGCGGGCGCGTCTTATGTAGGCGTGATCGCGCCACCTTCAGGAGGTGGTGCACGGTCGACTCTTGCCTGGAGCGTCACTCCTTTGTGTAATTCGTCCTAGCTCGTTGCGCGAGCTAGGCACGGGTGCGTCCCGGGGCAAATGGCCCTTTTTCGCCTCTTCTTCACTTGCATTTGCTCCTTGGCTCCCGTGTCTTCTCCCTTATGCTCTTAATCCTCGTGATTGTACTCTTTCCTCTTACGTAGTCCGAACTACGGCATTATTCTCCGATTGTGGCCTATTACGCACGTAGTTTATGTTAGTTCCCACTCCTTATGGTGTACAAGAGGCTTCCAATCATACCCTCACACTTGAACTATTGCTCGTTGATGGGGGCTAAGGTCGTTGTCCCTATCAAAGATACCCAACTCAAGAATCCACTAGTAAATAGGGAAGTAGGGGTCGAATCCCAAGAGAGCCAGAACGATAATTTATTTCTAATTATGAAACCAAGTAGTAACCAATTGGGGGGTTTTGTATGATTCTAATAACTAAGCAATTAAACAAGTACGAAAGGAATATTTTGATTGGTTTGTAAACAATTATGGGTAAAAAGCTCACTCCTCTAGCATCAGCGCATTATTCAATTGGAATGTTGATCATCGAATCATAATAACTTATATTCTGAATTGTTTAATCCGAATGTCCTACTCTTTGTTCGTAATCAGCAACTAGTCCAAATGATCCTAGAAACCCTTATTATGCAATAACCATGGAAATCCCAATATTCAAAAGCACAACAGCATGAAGATCAAAGATAAGTTGGCATGTGCAATACCATTGGCAAATCACCGAAACTCGGCACAAGTTCATAATCTCTACACAATAAGCACTCGCACATCGTCTATGCAAATCATGCTCGCTACCTAAAGACAAGACTTTTCAAATCGAATTATCTAGCCAAGCAATATGATGGATAATAATCAACCTAGTTTTCAACCTAGATAAAGTCAAGATCAATCAATGATAATATAAAGCACAAGAGATTATAAAACAATCCTGAAATTAAACTTAGAACATAAGCGTTTGAATTCTCACAGCAAACCTAGAACAATGGCTTCAGCCTAAAGAGTGAACTAAGATGAACTTAGCTAGACATAGCCATAGAAAGCAATGAATAACAATGAATGATGATAGGAAAATGAACCAGGGGAGATGAGCAAAGATGGAACAAAGGTGGAAGCTTTCTCTGGTTGCTGTTGAATTTCTACGTAAATGAATGAGTGAATGAATGAATGAATCCCTCCTAAAACCTAATTTTCTAAGCCTTATATAGTCTCTAATAAAAAGGAATCAAAATAAATGAAAACAAATCAAAAGATGTGGAAATAACTAATAAAATCTCGGAATAAAATCTTCAATTCTGGGCAATCCGTGTTCGCATCACGACCGTGACACAGAGGTCACGATCGTGATCTTAGTCCAGTTCTCCGTTCTGCATTGGTCACGATCTTGACAGAGCCTCTCGGTCGTGAAATCTCAACTACGGCTTAGTAACGGTCGTGACATCTCTGTCTCGGTCGTGACATCTCTGTCTCGGTCGTGACTGTCTTGTCTAAGGCTGAATCTCGGTTGTGAGCCTCCATCTTGGTCGTGACTTCTTCTCCTGAGACGGGCTTCTAGCTTCTGCAAGCGTCGAGGCAGCTTGGCTTCACCTCTCGGCTTCTCCTGGGGTGTAGGCGTGGAATACTTCATCTAGCTCCATCCCGAATTCACTAAAAGTGAGCACAAGAGGGATCTCCATAATAAAACCACAAAAAACGCTTACGAGCACCCCGCTAATCCATAAATGAACTCCAAACCGGATTCCAGGCATACCACTCGTTAAACACCTAAACACCACTAAACCTAGTCTAGCAGTCGCTAGTTAACACCATATAACAAGCTCCGATCAAACTTCCCCAACACTTAAACCTTGCTCGTCCTCGAGTAAGCAAAATAAAACTCACTCCTCCTATAAGCACAAAGGTCTGCAGTAAGTGTAGGGAGAGTCTGCTAGCAACTATACTCCGAACTCCAAGTGTAAACGAGCACTACACTAACTCCAATCTATCTCCTTATCTCTGCGAGATGACCTACCCAAATCCCTCCTTATGTCTCCACTTCATATGTCACCACTCCATGATAATAATCAAATCGAACCAAGTGATGCACAATAAAGCACAAGTGGACTCCTAATATCTTCTAAGGGTAAAGGTACATATATAATGATAATGAAGATAAGAATCGAGTCATCCACTCTCTTACACACTTCTTATACCTCCTCTTCAATTAATGTCCTAAACCACTAATCATCATCAAACCATACATCACAACCACCAATCCTAATCAAGAAATCCGCATAGCACAACCACAACAATATGCATCAAACTCCAAGAAATAAAAATCTAATCCTAGAATCTAATACAATCGTCAATAATGTGTAACAAATCTCATGAAATAGCAAAAAGGTGAGCATGCGAAGTATGGATGTCAATAAGCTCAAAATGGAAGAATAAAAGGCCAATTACTAACTTCTTATCCCTCCTTGGTGAATCCTAAAACCCGAGACAATCCTTCAACTCCCTTCTTATGTCTCCAACGCCAATAACTAATGCAATCAATCTAAACAAGTAGTCAAATAATCACGAATCATGTAATCCCGGCGCCCTTTTGGGTTTTCAACAAAATTATCTAAAGTGGTAGGAACTATTTTTTTTCTTTTCAAGCACCCACCTTTTCCTTTTTTTCATTTTTACTTGCCTCGTTCTTTTGTTTTTCTTATTTATTTTTTTATTGGAGCCCCCCTTTTCGATCCATTCACTTCTTACTCTCCCGGGTTTTTCTGATTTTTTCTTCTTTTTAATAATAAAATAAAAGTTCAGAGAAATATCCTGATACAGACTCGATAGACTGAAAACAACAAAAACATCAGCAAATAGACTCAAAACCATAAAAACATCAGCAAAAAGACTCAAAACCACAAAAACATCAGCAGAAAGCACCTAAACAAGTCAACTTCTCTCCCCACACCTGAATCGCGCGTTGTCCTCAATGCAGCGAAAGAGGACACAATATGAAAAGGGAAGAGGAAGAAGACAAGTGGAAGGCGAACGTCGGGTATTGTGGTCGGCTTTGTCACGACCGTGACACAGTGTCACGATCATGACACGGGTAGCTGAGGAAGGCGAACGTCGTTTTTACTCCTTTGATGGCTTCCTGTTTTGGTTCCGCGATTTTTCCTGTAAAAGAAAACAAAGACAAAATAGAATAATGGGAGAAAAATTAGAAGTACTCCCTTGGGTTGCCTCCCAATCAGTGTCGTAGTTATCGTCGTGGCTCGACACAGTCTAGCTTCTCAATTGACCGTCCCGGGCTCCAAAAGATCCATCTCTTCAATTACCTCGTTGGAGAAACCTTCATGATAAGGTTTTAACCTTTGACCATTCACTTTGAAAATGTTATGGTTTCCCTTGTCGAAAAGCTCCACTGCACCATGAGGAAAGACGTGGGCTATCACATAGGGCCCGCTCCATCTAGACCGCAGCTTCCCTGGGAAGAGTTGAAGGCGCGAGTTATAAAATAGGATCTTGTCCCCCACATTGAAAGCCTTACGTAGTATGTGCTTGTCATGCCACGCTTTGGTCTTCTCTTTGTATATCGTCACGTTCTCGTACGCTTCTTGGCGTATCTCTTCCAGCTCATGCAGCTGCAGTTCCGGTGCTCACCGGCTTCATTAATCTCCATATTACACTTCTGAACCGCCCACCATGCTTTGTTATCGAGCTCCACTGGCAGATGACATCCCTTTCCGAACACTAGAAGGTATGGGGACATCCCGATGGGCGTTTTGTATGCGATGCGGTAGGCCCATAATGCATCACCAAGGAGGAGACTCCAATCTCTCCTATTCGGAGAAACTGTCTTTTCAGCACCCCCTTGATTTGCCGATGGGAAACCTCGGCTTGACCATTGCTCTGTGGGTGGTATGCTGTAGAGATTCGCTGAGTTACCCCATACTTCTTTAGTAGAGCGTTGACCGACTTATTACAGAAGTGGGTACCCTGATCACTGATAAGGGCCCTGGGAATTCCAAATCTAGCAAAAATATTCTCCTTATGGAAACCTGCAACTATTTTCGAATCATCAGCTCTGGTGGCTTTTGCTTCCACCCATTTGGAAACATAGTCCACCGCAAGCAATATATATAGATTCCCAAAAAGAGTTAGGAAAAGGTCCCATAAAGTTTATGCCCCAAACATCAAAGATCTCACAAAAGACCAACGGTGTTTGTGGAATTTCATTCCATCGGGATATTTTCCCAACCCTCTGGCACCTATCACAAGTTTGACAAAAATCATATGCATCTCGAAAGATGTGTGGCCAAAAGAAACCAGTGTCAAGTACCTTTCTAGTAGTTTTATTAGGCCCGAAGTGCCCCCCACATGCATAAGAGTGACAAAAAGAAAGGACAGATTGTACCTCGTTATCCGGGAGGCATCGTCGGATTACCTTATCCACGCAATGCTTCCACAAGTAAGGATCGTCCCACACATAATATTTCGCTTCACTCTTGATTTTGTCACATTGAGCCTTGGTGTAGTTAGGAGGAAACTCCTCGCGAACTAGGTAGTTCACAATGTGTGCGTACCATGGCTTGAGGGGGCGGAGAGCGAGAATGTGAGCTTCAGAGGCATACATAAGTGCTTCTAGGGTCAGGTCACGGTCGTGATGGTGTGTCACGGTCGTGACATCTGGATCGGACTTCTCTGAGGGCGATTCACGGTCGTGATAGAGGTCGTGACAATTTGTCACGGTCGTGACCTGTTGTCTCGACCGAGACATCAGTCCAGTTTTCACAGCTTTCGTTTGATTCATCTCAGAGGCCGTCATCTCAGTCGTGAGGGGGTATCTCGGTCGCGACACGTATAATTCTTGGGCATAAGAAATTTCAATTCGGCACAAGGACTCGTCCGGAAAGTCGCCCAGCCTCGGTCTTGCCTCTTCACCACCATCATGAACAATGCGGCTGAGATGGTCTGCCACGGAGTTCTCGGAATCCTTTTTGTCCCGAATCTCCACATCGAAATCACTCAACAATAAAACCCACCGGATGAGTCTAGGCTTTGACTCCTTCTTTGTCATGAGGTACCGAATAGCTACGTGATCGGTGTGGATGATCACCTTAACGCCAAGTAAATATTGTCTGAAGTTGTCCAGGGCGTAGACTACAGCTAGCAACTCTTTCTCTGTGGTGGAGTAGTTCTTCTGGGCGCCGTTTAGAGTCATTGAGGCATAGTAGATAACATGCATTGCTCGCCCAACCTTCTAGCCAAGAACGGCTCCTACGGCATAGTCACTAGCGTCGCACATGATCTCGAATGGGAGAGACCAATCCGGCGCTTTGATGATAGGAGCAACAGTGAGGTGCGATTTTAAAGTGTTGAATGCAAGCTTACGCTCATCGGTGAGATCAAAAGCCACCTCCTTCTTCAACAGCTCACATAGTGGTGTCACGATCTTGGAGAAGTCTTTTATAAACCTGTGATAAAAACCTGCATGGCCTAGAAAAGAACGAACTCCACGCAAATTAGTAGGATAATGTATAGACTAAATTACATCAATCTTCTCCTTATCGACCTCAATCCCCTTAGAGGATACAATATGACCCAACACAATGCCATGATTGACCATAAAATGACACTTTTCAGAATTCAAGACCAAGTTGTTTTCAACACATCTTTGTAGCACGAGTGTCAAGTTATGCAAACACACATCAAACAAATCGCCATGAACTATAAAATAATCCATGAATACCTCAATAAAATTCTCAGTGTACTCGGAGAAGATGCTCACCATACATCGTTGGAATGTACCGGGTGCGTTGCATAGTCCAAACGGCATTCTGCGGTATGCAAAGGTGCCAAAAGGACATGTGAAGGTGGTCTTCTCATGGTTTTCTGACGCTATGTCCACCTGGAAGTAACCCGAGTATCCATCGAGAAAACAATAATATGCGTGACCTTCAAGGCGTTCTAGCATTTGGTCAATAATAGGGAGAGGGAAGTGATCCTTACGGGTTACCGCGTTCAGCTTGCGGTAGTTGATGCAGAAACACCATCCATTCTGTGTTCTTTGCAGCACCATCTCACTAGCCTCATTCTCCACTACAGTGATCCCTCCCTTCTTCTTAACGACCTGAGTCGAGCTGAACCACCGGCTATCAGAAATTGGATAGATCATGTCGGCTGACAACAACTTCAACACCTCTTTCTTCACCACCTCCATCATGGGAGGATTTAATCGTCTCCGAGGTTGTCGGCTTGGTTTATCTCCTTCATCAAGTAAAATCATATGCATGCATGTGGAGGGGCTTATACCCTTGATGTCAGCAATGGTCCACCCTAACGATGTGATGTTGCTCTTCAAGACTTGCACCTGCTTCTCTTCCTGTTCCTTTGCAAGAGCACTTGAGATGATGACTGGTAAAGTGTTTCCTTGGCCGAGTAACGCATAATTTAGGTGTGAAGGTAGCTCTTGTAGCTCAATGGTGGGTGTCTGCACAATAGAAGGGAGTGGTTTCTCGCTCGAAAATGTAAGTAATGCGGGCCCACCGGCCAAAAGGGTACCTGGAGCAACAAACTCAGCTAGGACCTCATGCACATCAGGGGATAATATCATATCATGTTGTTTAGAGCTCACTATGCTATTTTGTACGACAGATTTAAGTGAATCAATCCCACACACATCAAAAATTTCATGCACAATAGGTTCAATCACATCAATAGAGAAAAAAGAGTTATCATTCGTAGGATGTTTCATAGCCTCATATATGTTAAAGCTAACTATATCTCCATCAAACTCAATTGTCGGCGACCCACTTGCTAAATCTATTTTAGTATTAGCTGACTTCATGAAGGGCCTACCCAGAAGGATAGGTGCAGCTTGCTTGTCATGCTCCATATCTAGCACATAAAAGTCAGCTGGAAATATCAAATTATCAACCATTACCAACACATCTTCGACTATCCCTTTTGGGTAAACCGTTGACCTGTCAGCAAGCTGAATCACAATCCCTGTTTCAGTCAGGGGTCCTAGCCCTAGCAGCTTATATAATGAATAAGGCATGACATTAATAGAAGCACCCAGATCTAGCATGGCCTTATCAATCCTCTTCTCACCGATAATACAGGGAATACTAACCATACCTGGGTCCAAGCACTTCTTTGCTATCTTCTGCTGGATTGCCGCAGAAATTCTCTCGCTGACATGCACCTTTTGTTTCCCTTTTAGCTTTTGGTTCCTCTTGATGGTGCGGAGCTCCTTCAAGAACATAGCATAACGAGGAATACTTTTAACGAGGTTAAGCAAAGGATGTTTACCTCACACTCACTGAAGGTTTCGAAAAGTTCCTTGTCATTCGCAGGTCTGCGTGTGTCCTTCAAGGCTTTTGGGAATGGTGCAGGTGGTTTCTCGTAGTATAACGGAGGGAAGTTGGGTCTCACGTATTTTTCTTGCCTCATCTTGAAGTCACCTTTGTCCTCATAGTCGTTGTCAGCACTTACTGGGGTGGAGTCACGGTCGTGACCACTAGGTCTTGGTCAAGACATTGAAGACTCAGGCTCGTCGTGTGCAGAAGGAGGTTGTGACAATTGGTCACGGTCGTGATCAGTTACACTGGGGCTTAATCTCGATCATGACATAGTGTCACGGTCGTGACCCTCTTCGTTGAGTTTTTCGGAAACCAAATCACTGCCTTCTCGGTCGTGATCCTCCCGTCTCGATCGTGACGTTTCCTCTGGGGAAAAGTCTCGATCGTGATGTTTGTGTCTCGGTCGTGACATTTGCTCAAATTCCTTCTCTGAGGCCAAATCTGGATCGTGACACCCCTGTCTTGGTCGTGACAACTGTTCAGACTCCTTCCGCAACATCTCTTCTTCTAGCTTTTCTTTGAGTTTTCGTCCACTTCTCAAGTGCATACCGCTAATGTTATCTCTCGGATTCCTTTCGGTTTGAGAGGGAATATTCCTCGAGTTTTGCTGCGTGAGGTTAGAGACAACTTCGGCCAATTGCCCAAATTGTTTCTCAAGACTCTTGATGCTTGATTTGGTTGTGTGGACATGAGTGGTGAAGTGTTGGGTCAAAGATCTGAGCATTTCCTCCATAGATGGTTCTTGGGGTTTTGGTTGATATGGAGCGTGGTAGTGGTTGTTTTGGTATTGATTTTGGTAGTATCCTTGATTTTGTCCACCAACCGTATCGTTCCTCCTAAAGAAAGGATTATCGTTACCTTGCTGACTATAATTGTTATTTTGGTCGTAGCGAGGCCTACGAGGTTCGAACCCTCCCACCGCGTGCACTTCAGCAATCGTCGGATCCTGAAGTTGCGGGCACATATCAGTAGGGTGGCTTTCATCTACGCATATTCCACATAGTCGTGTTGGCTTCTGATTTCCAATGGCCATCCCCTTTATCAAACTCTTTAGTTCAGCGATTTCACTCTTCCATTCAGCCTCTCCGGAGCTTACAACACTAGCTCCTCTCTTTGTATAGGTCCTTCCAAAACTCCTAGTCCCTTCGGCTATTTCATTTATTTGAGCTCTGGCTGCAACAGGAGTCAAATTCAGCACACTACCGTTGCAGGTAGCGTCTACTAGCCTTCTCTCATGATCAAGTAACCCATTGTGAAGGTGGGTCACCAAGTCTTTCTCCTCAAACCCATGGAATGGACAGCTGGCGCATAATCTCGCGAACCTCTTGACGTAGTCATACAGTGACTCGTCATCATGTTGCTTCACCATAGCAATCGCTCTCTTCAAAGCAACAACCTTCTTGGAAGGGAAATACTTACTAAGGAATGCTTTGTGTAGCTTCTCCCAAGTGCCGATACTCCCTGTGGGTAGCAAATAGTACCATTGTCGTGCACTATCCTTCAACTTAAGACCAAAAGCTCTCATCTTTATCTACTCATCGGTGATGTTACTCGACTTGTTGCAGCTGCAGATGTCGTGAAACTCACTTAGATGCATAATCGGGTCTTCCCCAACCAGGCCATGGAATTTCGGTAGCAGATTGATGAAACCAGTCTTGAGCTCGAACGTGACACCAGCATTTAGGGTAGGCAACGTTACTCTGAGGTGTTGCTGCGTCAGATCTGGGTCTGTAAGTTGTCCCAGAGTTTGATTTCCAGCCATGTTGTCAATCACCAAGTCGTGAATCCCGTGCCGTTAAGTCTGCAAAAACGTCCGCTCTATCTCTGGTTCATAAACAAAAAAATCTGGATCAGTAGAGCGAGTGTGGACCATAAGATAGGTGCACACTAAAGTAGTAACACAAACAGAAATAAGCTATAACAGTTGGCTCCCCGGCAAGGACGCCAAAATTTGATGGGGGCTAAGGTCGTTGTCCCTATCAAAGATACCCAACTCAAGAATCCACTAGTAAAGTGGGAAGTAGGGGTCGAATCCCAAGAGATCCAGAAAGATAGTTTATTTCCAATTATGAAACCAAGTATTAACCAATTGGGGTTTTTTGTATGATTCTAATAACTAAGCAATTAAACAAGTACGAAAGGAATATGTTGATTGGTTTGTAAACAATTATGGGTAAAAAGCTCATTCCTCTAGCATTAGCGCATTATTCAATTGGAATGTTGATCATCGAATCTTAATAACTTATATTCTGAATTGTTTAATCCGGTTGTTCTACTCTTTGTTCGTAATAAGCAACTAGTCCAAATAGTCCTAGAAACCCTTATTATGCAATAACCATGGAAATCCCAAGATTCAAAAGCACAACAGCATGAAGATCAAAGATAAGTAGGCATGTGCAATATCATTGGCAAATCGCCGATACTCGATACAAGTTCATAATCTCTACACAATAAGCACTCGCAAATCGTCTATGCAAATCATGCTCGCTACCTAAAGACGATTTTTCAAATCGAATTATCTAGCCTAGCAATATGAAGGATAACAATCAACCTAGTTTGCAACCTAGATAAAATCAAGATCAATCAATGATAATATAAAGCACAAGAGATTATAAAACAATCCTGAAATTAAACTTAGAACATAAGCGTTTGAATTCTCACAACAAACCTAGAACAATGGCTTCAGCCTAAAGAGTGAACTACGATGAACTTAGCTAGAAATAGGCATAGAAAGCAATGAATAACAATGAATGATGATAGGAAAACAAACCAGGGGAGATGAGCGAAGATGGAACAAAGGTGGAAGCTTTCTCTGGCTGCTGCTGAATTTCTACGTAAATGAATGAGTGAATGAATGAATGAATCCCTCTTAAAACCTAATTTTCTAAGCCTTATATAGTCTCTAATAAAAAGGAATTAAAATAAATGAAAACAAATCAAAAGATGTGAATAACTAATAAAATCTCGGAATAAAATCTTCAATTCTGGGCAATCCGTGTCCACGTCACGACCCTGACACAGAGGTCACGATCGTGATCTTAGTCCAGTTCTCCGTTCTACATTGGTCACGATCGTGACAGAGCTTCTCGGTCGTGACATCTCAACTGCGGATTAGTCACGGTCGTGACATCTCTGTCTCGGTCGTGACTGTCTTGTCTGAGGCAGAATCTCGGTCGTGAGCCTCCATCTCGATCGTGACTTCTTCTCCTGAGACGGGCTTCTAGCATCTGCAAGCGTCAAGGCATCTCGGCTTCACCTCTCGGCTTCTCCTGGGGTGTAGGCGTGGCATACTTCATCTAGCTCCATCCCGAATGCACTAAAAGTGAGCACAAGCGGGATCTCCATAATAAAACCACTAAAAACGCTTACGAGCACCCCACTAATCTATAAATGAACTCCAAACCGGATTCCGGGTATACCACTCGTTAAGCACCTAAACACCACTAAACCTAGTCTAATAGTCGCTAGTTAACACCATATAACAAGCTCCGATCACTCGTCCTCGAGAAAACTGTAGCTGACTCTTGGCAGGCTTAGCGAGTATGGTGGTACGATCCAAGTGGTCATCAATCAACTTCTGGCTTTTGGTACCTAGCATCGCAAAACAACGGGCGTAGATTCCGACTCCAAACACAACTTCAAAGTAATGCATTTACACTTAGCTAAACTCTAACTATGATACTTAGTATCCCTTAATATTCAAACTATGCTAACCCCTACACAGATGCAATCACCAAAATCTCCAAACTATACCGAAAAGATCTCTATTCAAGTGACGTATGAATGTGAATAACGAAAGATTAAACAAATGACCATGGCTCGTCCTAACATGCTTCCTACATATGATAATTCTGCACAGGTTCCAATATTGTTGAAAACAACCATCAACCACACTTTGCTCAAGTAACACAAAATGCATTTTTCCTTGCTCCCTTTTATCCTTGTACATTTTTTTCTTTCTATGGATGATCGATCCCTCAGTTATTTTTCACACCTCGGGCATCACGTGCTCTTCCGATTTTCTTTTACTAGGAGCTCACTACCTTTATACTTTTTATTTTATTTTTCATGCAAAAGGACGGGAACAATTTGTTATGACATAAAGTGAAAAAAAGTGGTGATTATGCAATCTTTAATAAGGTTCTAGTGTGTTCTAATCACAATCCACATGCTCAAGCCTAAGTCCTCTACCTAATCCATCATATCCTCACCGTATACACTCGAGATATCAACGTATAAGGTATAGTAAGAAAGTTTTAGGATCATGCATCTTTGTAGAAGTTCACAAAGTCACAAACAAGGGGAAAACTATGGATACCGACTCTAATAATTCAAAAACAAAGGGGAAAACTTACTCAAAATTTTAAATGCAGGGATAAGTGAGGCTAATCCCCTCCCCCACACTTAAACTACACAATGTCCTCATTGTGAAACAAGGACACATATAATATAAGTGAGAAAAAGATAAATTACCTCTTTAGCGGGTTGCCTGCCGGTCACCATCTTTGTTTAACATCGGTGGCTCAACGTACCTCTCTTAACCTACCTCGACCAATCTCTTGGCCAACTCGTCCTTCCTTATCCAGTATTGTTTTATTCTTTTTTTCTCAGTCTGCTACCTTTTGTATCCCTTCTTCTTCACCACGTAATGTCCCGGCGGTAACTCAGACGTTACTTTGGATACCTGAAATATTGGTGGAAGAAAAGGAGGGATTTCTGCTTCCAATATTAGCATAAGGGAACCACCATCCAATGCTTGCTCTAGCCTATCCACATACCTCTCGGGATCTACTACCTTAATTGCAAAGACACTTGCATCCTCATCTCCAGACTCCTCATCGCTACCTATGTCAAACCTTAATACATCCCCATCAAACTCCAACGATAAAGTCCATCTCCCTAGGTCTACTTTAGTGCCCGTTGTTCTCATAAATGGTCTTCCTAATAGGTACACCATCTCTATCATTTTCCATGTCTAACACATAAAAGTTCGTAGGGAAGAAAAGCCTATCTACTTTAACCAGAACATTCTCTACAACTCCCCTAGGGTGCACAGTCAACCCATCAGCTAGTTGGACTAAAATATTTGTTTCATTTAGAGGTCTGAGTCCTAATTACTGGCACAGGGAGTATGGGAAGACATTTATAGCGGCCCCTAGATCTAAAATAGCACAGTCAAAATTAGTGTTGCCAATTTGGCAAGGGACAGTGACCATACCTGGATCATTGAACTTGCACAGCATGCACTGTTGGTAGATAGCGGACACTCTTTCTCCGTCCGCTACTCAACTGCTTTCCTTCTTCTTTTGCTTTCTTTTTACCTTGCAAAGCTCCTTGAGGAACTTTGCGTATCGCGGTATACTCACCAACTTGAGTAGGGGGGAAATCACGGCACATTTATTGAAAGTTTTGAACAGTTCTTTGTCGTTTGCCGGTTTTTTATTATCCTTAAGTGCTTCTGGGAATGGGGCTGGGGCCTTTTCTAAATCGAGTAGAGGGAAGTTCGGGCGAACGTAGTTTCTTTAGCGGAGCTTGAAGTCACCTCTTGGATCGTCTAATTCTTCCTCTTCCATCGGACCTTCTTTCTCCTCTTTCTCCTTTCCAGCCTCACCGGCTTTTGCAAACTGTAGGGTGCGGGTGCGCTCGGACAGGCGCGGTTGTGCCTCTATCTCAGTGGCCATGGCGCGGTTGCTCACGGTCGTGCGCGATCGCGTCTGGTTTCCGAAATCTTGGTTCATCAGTGCGAGGTCGCGCGCCAAGGTGGCGCGGTCGCGCGCCAAGGTGGCGCGGTCACGCGGTCCTCCAGAATGGGGGACGCTGGCATGCTGGTGAGGGCTTGATATTGCTTCGGCTTCTATAAGGGGCCCGCGGTCGCGCATGTTCATGCGCGGGTGTGCCTCTTCCGGGTCTTGTACTTCCTCTTCCTCTTGTTTTGACTTCTTCTTGGTGTTCTTGCCACTTCTTAGCGCCATTGCGCTAACATTCTTCAAGTTTTGACTAGTGCTTGCCACGTTCTGGTTCAGGTTCACCACCGTTTGGGCTGGTAGCGAATTGGAGTTGTTTTGCGCTAGCGTCGAGAAGGTCTGCGCTATCTGCCCCATCTGAACCTCTAGATTCTTTAGCCTTGAGTCGTTGTTCTGGTCAGTTTAAGTGAGTATGGCAATTGTCCTTGCCAAATCCTTAAATCATCTCCATCATCGGAGCTCCTTTATTCTGTTGTTGCTGCTCACGAGGTCTCCGCCTCTACTGGTCCTGCTGGTAACGCTGTTGAATGTTCTGCTGATTCTCCCATGGCCGAGGAGGTCCATAACCTCCCATTGAGTTCACTTCCGCGACCGTATCCTCTCTAAGCTCAGGGCATTACTCCGAGTGATGACTAGTATTTGCACAAATACCGCAGAGATGAGCGGGGAGTTGGTCTCCTATAGGTACCATCTTCGTGAACATCTTCTTGGTTTTGGTTAACTCCATAGCCAAGCTTGTCCCTTCTATGCTCGAGTTCATGGCGTTGACAACCCTTTTGGTGTATGTCCTTCCAAAGCTCCTCGTGCTCTCGTCCATATCTTGCAACTTGCACATCACGTCCTCCGAGGTCATATTCAAAACACTTCCTCCACACGCTACGTCTACAATTCTTTTCTCATTAGGGAGAAGCCCTGGAGTGAGAAACGGCACCAGGTCCTGTTGTTCATATCCATGGAAAGGGCAACTAGCACACAACCTTTTAAACCTCTCTAAATAGTCGTATAGCAACTCTCCTTCCTTTTGTTCCACCTATGAAATCTCCCTTTTCATTGTATTCGCCTTTTTCACCGGAAAGTACTAGTTGAGAAACTCGCGGTGCAGCTTCTCCCAACTGTAAATAGTGCCAGTGGGGAGGTGGTAGTACCATGATCTCGTTGTATCCTTCAAGGTAAAGCCGAATGCCCTCATTTTTATTTGCTCCTCCGACACATTGCCTGGCTTCATCGTCATGCAAATGTCATGGAAATGTTAAGAAGCATAATAGGGTCCTCTCCGGGCATCCCATGGAAGGTGGGGAGTAAGTTGATCACTTTGGACTTGAGTTTGAAGGTCACCCCTGGCGTGAGTGGTGGTAGGATCACCGCTTGAGGCTGATGCGTCAAGTTTGGAGTCGTGCACTCCCGCAGAGTCCTGTTTCCAGCAGGGTTGTTCATTTGCGCATATGCTTCAAGAAATTGATTCAGGAACACTCGATTGGCCTCCAGGTTTTCCGGTGCTTGTTCCGGTACCTCATTGTTGACAGGAAGGTCTCCCTGCTGCATCGTTTTAGCGGCTCTTTCTCTTAGTCTTCTTTTAATAATACGTCCAATTTTTGGAATAAGCTCAGCAAGAAAAGGATTAGTAGCGCGGGTACTGACCATGCACTAGTCAGACCCGCAGTTAATCAAGCTAACACCATAAGAAATGAAAATTGGTTCCTCGACAATGGCGCCAATTGACAGGACCGTGTTGTCGGGCTGTCCTGGTTAAATTAATCCCTGTTTACTCCTCTACTGAAGTAAAGTGGTAAGTCGGGGTCGAATCCACGAGGAACCGAAAGTATTCAATTCTCAAAGTATTAAAATGATTAACATATGGAAAGTAAATGCTTGGGGGATTGTGAAAACTGATTTTGTTGTTTTGATTAATTGGGAAAACATTTCATGTGGTTGGTCGTAACCTTCTAGCCTAATTCAATGATCCTTGGTTCTTCTATTTGGGTTCTATCTCTATTCCTAATTCCTTTATGTCTTCTAATTGTGATAAACCATGTACTAATGTTGCTGATTAGGTCAACTAGCTCTAAGAACGTCATGTCTACCAATCTATCCTTGAAACTATCAACACTAGATCCTATACAACATTAAGTTCATGGATAAATAGGAAGCTACATTGTCCTTGGCGCATATACCTCAATAATCTCCATATCCTATGAGTCCAACTAGTCCAAGTAGAGATTTGTACTACTAAGTAGGCAAGGTTCTCCAACTAGGATAAACCAGGCCCTAGCAATATTAAATCGAACTAACAACCTAGGTGATCAATCTAGAAAGTGCATTCAATTCAATTAGATATTACGCGCAATAGATTAAAGAAATAGAGGAATAATTATATTAAGAATCAAAGGTACAAACCTCACATTGAATTAGCCTAGAGGCGCGAACCAACCACACAAAGTCAAAGAAGATTACTCCTCGCTCAGTGCTAAAACCCTAATGTAATTCTAAAATTAAGAAATGAAGTGTCTTGAGGGAGAGGCTTGCCTCTCCTTATTTATAAAAAATGAGAAAGCTAACCCTAAATGACAACCTCTAAATGTGTTAAGTGGATCCCCAACCCGAAATACATGCAAACCCTAGGTAAAAAGCCCAATTAGAACCTCGGAGTAAAGCTTTCTCGCGGCATAGCAGCGGCAGGGGCGCGGGCGCGTCTTATGTCGACGCGATTGCGCCACCCTCAGGAGGTGGTGCGTAGTCGCGTCTTTCCTGGCACGGTCGCGCCTTTGTGTAATTCGTCCTAGCTCGTTGCGTGATCTAGGCGCGGGCGCGCCTTGGGAAAAGTGGCCCTTTTTCGCCTCTTCTTCATTTGCGTTTGCTCCTTGGCTCTCGCGTCTTCTCCCTTACGCTCGTAATCCTCGTGATTGTACTCTTTGCTCTTATGTAGTCTGTACTACGACATTATGCTCCGATTGTGGCCTATTACGCCCGTAGTTGATGTTAATTCCCACTCCTTATGGTGTACGAGAGGCCGCAATCAGTAACCATGCAAAAAGAATACTATATTATCATAATAGTCCTTACACCTTTGAGAGCCGGGAAGACCTAGGATTACTAGTTAATCAGATAACAAGCAAAAAAGACACCAAAAAACACATATAACACACAAGCTTTTGACACCTTAGGCACCACCCTGTCGTGCAAGAGCCATTAAAGTCTGTAGAATATTGCCTTGTTCTTCTTGATGCTTTGTCATTAAATAGAGTTGTGTGGTGATTTCTATGAGTCGCTTCTCAACTGTCGAACATAATTTCTTAATAGCATATACAATAGAGGACTGAGATTCGCTGGCAGTAGGTGGAGCTAATTCTTTGGAATGAGTGCGGGATAAGATTGCAGCTGGTGGGAGTAGCTTGGAAGGAGGGGTTTTGGATACGATCTTGGAAACCTTCTCCAAATTTAGTACACCGCTGAAGCTAGTCTCAGAGACTGGCTTTTATAGGCCTTCAACCTTCAACATGTGCGCTATTAGATGAGGGAATGGCAGAGGGGATCCATGATGCTCTCTGCTCACAGCCATATGGGAAAATATGATTTGAGCTATGTTAATGAGCTCCCCATGCAAGCACTCTTCTATGATACAGCAGTCGCAGATAGTCACTAGGTCGAGGTTGGTGTTTCTGGGCGTAATGTTCTTGACGATAAAATGATGAAGAAGCCTCTTAGACGCTGAAAGGTGATCACTAGGTCGAGGTTGGTGTATAATTTAAGCACGTAAAAGATTAAAGGGAAATGCACATTTCACAAGTAGGGAGATATAACACACTCACACTCAGCATATAATGAATATATAACGTATGTGCATAAGAGGGTACCTGGCTTTTATACAAAAATGAATACTTCCTATTGTAGAGTTTATCAAGGGAATAAGGAAGCTTTACATTAATGTTAGGTCAGGGACACCGTAGGAATGGATCATTTCTTAGGCTTGTAATATGGAAAGAAGACGGTCACTTTTCTCTATTTGTGGCACAAGTAGAGCATGCAGTTGGCTAAGACTATCATCAATAGCTTAAGTGCAATATACTACCTTAGCTAGACTGGCTTGTGAAATAGATGATGCAAGAAAGCAACCATGCAAGAAGCACAATCCAACTAAAGTCCCAAAGTAGAATTAAACTGTATTAATCCATAGTCAAAGAATGGGAAAAACTTACGACACATATCTTGCTTTAGCTAATAAGATAAGATAGAAAGACAGCAAAAGCCTTAAGGCATAGAAAGATATCCAAGCAAAGTGCCTTAGAAAAGATATGATGTTTCCATTTAGCTCTTCTAGAAGTATAAGATATAGTTTAGCGAGTTGAATAAAGAATTGCTTGAAGTCCTCAAAGACTCGCTTGAGAATATATATGTAGTTATTCCATGAATGAGACTCGCTTCGAATAAAGCTTATCTAGGTAAAGTATAGCTTGATTTCTTCATTTCAGTCTTGGAGGAGATAGAAAACTCCTTCTTATTCGTGAAATGAGAGTAGCTTAAGATATGACTCTGTGCCTTCTACTCTACATTCCAACCTGCAAGATAAGATCAAGATTTTTGTTTCTAACGAAGTGTTGACATCGTGGGAACGTTAGAGCTCCCGGTTCCAGAACTAGAAGGTAGACCCTTCATCTTCACAGTTCTAGGAACTCACTCATAATAGATGTCATCATTCAGATCTAGCACTTGGTGAGGTTTATTTGAAGGGCATTCCTCGTTGTACTTTATCTTGTTTGTGCTTGGCTTTTGAGAGCCTAGTACGTGCATGCTAAGTCTTAGAAGACTCGCTTGGTTCAAGCTTGTTTTTCTCAAGACTTCCTTGATCCAGCTTACCCTTAGATTTAGTCTTAACAGACTTGTAGGGATTTTTCTCAAGCGCTTTTAAATGCTCACACGCATGCCTTGAGTGACCATTGTTTTCACAGAAAGTGCAATAATGATTATATCTAATATACCCAAATTTTCCTTTTCCAGGGAGAAATTGCTCTCATTGTGTAAATCTATAAGGTTAAGTGTTCAGACGAGATTGTGCTTGTTTAATACACATTCTATGCACTTTCTCTTCGTGAAACCATTGTTTGTCCTGAGCTGGTCTCTTCTCTAGAACATTCACTTTGCTTTGTAAGTATGAGTTTTCAGCTCTGCAAGAGTGAAGTTCCTTGTCTATCTTAATTATTTTATCATGTAGCAAGCTAGATAGAGAAGGGCCTAAGTTGGGTGAGTCATGATTGTTGAAACCTATCCCTAGTCTAGATTTCACAAAAACTGTTTGATTAATAGTTTTAGCTTCCACAGACGCAGCTAGATTATCTAACTTAGTTAGAATTTCATCAATCATGTTCGTGATAGTTGAATTAGTGCTTTGAACAGAAGCTAAACACTTGTCTTTACAAAGCTCGCAGAATTTGGTAAGTAGAACGAGCTTTGAAGACAATTGTTTATTTAACTCGGCTATTTGTTCTCTTAGATCATCAAGTTCTTCTTGTTGAGACTTAGTCTTAGCGCAAACAACTTCATGATCCAAGACCAACTCACTTAAAAGCTCAACAAGGGTTTTCGTAGGAAGGAGCTCAAGGTTGAGAAAATTTACCTCGATGACTTCTTCTATTCTTGCGTCTTCGGTGGATATTAGGCAAGTATTGTTTGCTACTTGACAATTTGGCTCATCGTCTGAATCTCCCCGTAAGACCTTCTTAAATAGTGGATTATCCTTTGTTAAATCCTTGATTATATGCCCGTGAAATAGGCAATTCAAGGACACCGAGTTAGAGCGGAACCTTGAGGTTGAATCTGGATATAGAACACCATTGGATATGTTGCAAAGTATTGCTGGTTATTCTTCGATTTTGAAATCGCCTTGTTCCATTAATATTTTCCTGAGTAATCTCATAACAATGGAAATTTCCTTGTTCTCCATGATTCAAATAAGAGAGTGAGAGAGATTATAAAATCAATTCATACGAGCAACCATGAGCTCTGATACCAATTGTAGGTTTTACGTTGATATGGATCGTATCAAAAAGCTTAAATCGACTAGCTCTTATAAAAGAGTAGCTCAATCAACTGACATAAGTGTTTCAAAGATAAAGAAGTTGAAAACACGTTTAAGCTAGTCAAATCTCCAAGATAAACACAACAAGTGAGATAGCTGGTGTGTTAGAGTTGCGGCAATACTATGAACTTATTATTGTTAGATGATAAGTTCGGCTCAAATACAAGGATTTTCCCAAGGTGAGAACCCTAAGATTTTACTAAGCTCGGTATAAAACTCATCACTAATAGATTATATTAATCAAGAGTAATTACAACACTTCATAACACTCTCTTTCAACACAATCTAGCATTCAGCAGAGTACAAGTAATCCTTTCAACTCTCAAGGTGATTTAGACAACACTCTAACCTCACTTGATCTTGGAAAGAGTAGCTTTCCTCTAGCTAACACTCTTTCAAATTTTCTCTTGCTTTCTCCTCTCTGCAAGCAAGGTTTGCCTAAGCAAGCAACTCTCTATATTTATCTCTTAAAGCCTTTAGCTCTCTTTTGCTCTATTTAGCTCGTGTGCCTAACATCACTTATTGCACATATTTACAGCATTTCTAAACTTATTTTCCAATTAAAGCAAATCTATAATGTATGGCAATGAAGAAGTCCACATTGGCAATTCGTGTGATCGATCCTTTCCCTGGAGCGCAACAACAATTCCACACGTTTTGTGCTTCTTCTCTTGAGTAACTGTTTTGTCTACATGTGCAATCCTCTCCACACCATCAGCGCTTCCTTCATTCATCCATCTTGGCAGTCCCCGTTCATCACTATCTATAGGTAGAAATTCCTTTATCCCTTATCCTTAGCTTCTCGGTCTTCCCTTCATTGTGGCCGGATTCACTACGCGCTGGTGCAGCATTCCTTGGCAGGACTCACTTTTGGCACTTGATCACTTGTACACTCTCTTTGTGTTTGAAGTGTGATCCACTAGCTCGCAGCAACTCTCCTTCGCTTTAGCTATTCCTTCCTTCTTCACAACTCATCACCTGGGTTTTTATTTCTTCTCTCTATTTCTTCATACTACCTTGGCGAGACTCGCTTTCCCCGCTTGGCCTAAAGCTAGTCTCCACATGAACTCAGCTAGTCCGCTTGTGTCAAAGCTACTCTCCTAACTCCTCGAGCAATTCCTGGAAAGCTTATCACACACAAATGGACATCAAATACTTATGTTTATCGTCATCAAAACAAGCGAAAAGATTGAGCTAGCTAGTTCCACCTTTAGCTCAAACCAACATAGAAGATCATGGAAAAGGAATGAATAGATATAGTTTCTAAGCTATGAAGTTAGCATATTGATTTGATATTAACTGTATCGTCCAGGTTCATTAAATCAAGAGATTTTATTTAATTAAATTAATAATAAGATATTATGGTATATTTTTAATTTTAGTAAGTAAAATAGGAAAGAGTTTTGAAAGCCTTAATAAGTTGAATTCGATTAGGAACTCACAGTTTTTGTTTATTATGATAGTTATAGGCTTTAGAATAATGCAAAACTTTATTGTGTAAGGGTTGTGTTTGGGTACGAGTGAGATGAGTGATTCAGGCTTGTAATCCGAGCTCTTTGTTTGTAATAAACAAGAAATGAAGAGTATTGTTCGAAATCCTTCTAGTGAAGAACTAGAAGGTAGTGGTTTTAATCAATATTGTGTTGAGGTTTTCACTCCAAATAACGCTTTCATCTTTTAAGTATTCGTTAATTCCACTGCATAACTCGCAGGGAAAGATTGTTCTTTTTCCTATGAAATTTACGACTACACAATCCAATAGATGTTGATGATTATTCCCCTGGATTCAAGCGCTATTCTCCGATTTGATCTCAATACTCTATCCCCCACTCGGTCTCGGAGTTGGCACCATGACGAGATTATCGATACAGTTAATATCGAATCAACATGCTAACTTCCTAGATAAGAAACAATATCTTTTCTTGTCTTGAGTGGAGTAATAAATACTTACTCTAAAGTTACATGTGGAAATTTCCTAAAACATTCAAAACAAAACACTTCTAAAACATACAAAAAGCCATCCGCATCGAACACTTTTGGGCATTGAGTAATGATATGAGATATTTGCTATGGCTTATCTAGCACATTTATAGGTGTCTGGAGTTGTTTATTTAAGTTGGAGTGATCTAAACCTATTTATGTGATTCAGTTATATGAGGATGTTTAAAGGAGTTTTAGAGTGTTGTTGGAGAGAAGACAAGGAGAAGTCAGAAGCCAAGAGTCAGAGGACGAAGTTGTAAAGTAGAGAAGACAAGAAGCAGAACACTATGCTGATTTCAAATGGTTCGCTCTCTTTTCTCCGATGCTCAAAAGGGGTGATTCTAATTCCAAGAGTTTGAACCGGAAGTCTATTTTATTCCCTCAAAAGATGAGCGTAATCAGAGTTTGGGGTCAGAAGTTAAGGTATTTTCTTATAGGGTCGCAGATGTTGAAAGTGTCGACACGGGATTCGCCTAAAAGCATCTCCAACGTACTTGTTTCTAAGAGGCAAGTGTTGAAGACAAGCAAAGTGTTCATGGAAAAGTCGTTGGTCGTCCCTAGCACCTAAGAGCGTTGACAACGCATATGTTGGTTTTACGAGATTTTTCTCTTATTTTAGCTTAAAGAATCTTCCTAAAATGCATCTTTAATGCTTTATTCAGTTATTATTTGTCATGATTGATAACTTAGAATATTTTGCATCTTTTCCTAGTTTAGTTTATTAAGAAAGTAATTTCTAGGAGAATCATATCCATTATCCAATCATCCATCCACCAGTGTTTTGCTAGACAATTAAAATTTATAATTTTGTGAGTATATCTTCTATCATCTCTTGATTCTTATCCTTGATATTGTGTTTTTCTTGTTTGTATTGGTTATTATTTTATACTATTTTCCTAGGTTGGTTATCTAGTTTAGTTAACCAATTTATATTGTTATGAGTATTCAAACATGTGTGACTGATTAATTTAGTGGCACGACATATACCATACTAGACTGGTCATGTCTATTTTTATACGAAGGGAAACACACATGCATATTAACTAGTTACGGTTTACTGCATGTGTCTTGTTAGTCCTAAGATGAATTGGTATTTCTATAGTTTCTAGTAATAAGTATGATTTAAGTAATTACACCAGATTAAGATAAGGATAACATTGAAATCAAATGAATATGATAAGAAAATACAAGGATCAAACTAAACAATATAAATTGATACTTGTCAAGCAAAACATCTCACCACAAATCATACACAAATCTTGGAATCATTAATTTTTTGAACAAGCTAAACAGTATACCCTCGCTGAAGGGAACATCTCAACACCAAAATAGAAAATATAAAGAATCAAACCTACAACATGTGAGGTATGTCTCTTACAACCTTACCGCCACACTACAAGTTTGTTGACTAAAATCATTAATTATGACACGTCTATAACACACCATGTCAAGTAACATGTGAATAAATATAATCCTAATCACCATCTCATTAGATATTTTTAAATAAGGACTTTTCAATCCTTGAACTTCGTATAAAAAAAATAGAAGAGATTTTTAGGCGTAATGTTCTTGACGATAAAATGATGAAGAAGCCTCTTAGACGCTGAAAGGTGATCACTAGGTCGAGGTTGGTGTATAATTTAAGCACGTAAAAGATTAACGGGAAATGTACATTTCACAAGTAGGGAGATATAACACACTCACACTCAGCATATAATGAATATATAACGTATGTGCATAAGAGGGTAACTGGCTTTTATACAAAAATGAATACTTTCTATTGTAGAGTTTATCAAGGGAATAAGGAAGCTTTACATTAATGTTAGGCCAGGGACACCGTAGGAATGGATCATTTCTTAGGCTTGTAATATGGAAAGAAGACGGTCACTTTTCTCTATTTGTGGCACAAAGGAGCATGCAGTTGGCTAAGACTATAATCAATAGCTTAAGTGCAATATACTACCTTAGCTAGACTGGCTTGTGAAATAGATGATGCAAGAAAGCAAGCATGCAAGAAGCACAATCCAATTAAAGTCCCAAAGTAGAATTACACTGTATTAATCCATAGTCAAAGAATGGGAAAAAATTACGACACATATCTTGCTTCAGCTAATAAGATAAGATAGAAAGACAGCAAAAGCCTAAGCCATAGAAAGATATCCAAGCAAAGCGCCTTAGAAAAGATATGGTATTTCCATTTAGCTGTTCTATAAGTATAAGATATAGTTTAGCGAGTTGAATAAAGAATTGCTTGAAGTCCTCAAAAGACTCGCTTGAGAATATATATGTAGTTATTCCATGAATGAGACTCGCTTCGAATGAAGCTTATCTAGGTAAAGTATAGCTTGATTTCGTCGTTTCAGTCTTGGAGGAGATAGAAAACTCCTTCTTATTCGTGAAATGAGAGTAGCTTAAGATATGACTATGTTCCTTCTACTCTACATTCCAACCTGCAAGATAAGATCAAGATTTTTGTTTCTAACGAAGTGTTGACATCGTGGGAACGTTAGAGCTCGCGATTCTAGAACTAGAATGTAGACCCTTAATCTTCACAATTCTAGGAACTCACTCATAATAGATGCCATCATTCAGATCTAGCACTTGGTGAGGCTTATTTTGAAGGGCATTCCTCGTTGTGCTTTATCTTGTTCGTGCTTGGCTTTTGAGAGCCTAGTACCTGCATGCTAAGTCTTAGAAGACTCGCTTGGTTCAAGCTTGTTTTTCTCAAGACTTCCTTGATCCAGCTTACCCTTAGATTTAGTCTTAACAGACTTGTAGGGAATTTTCTCAAGCGCTTTTAAATGCTCATGCCTTGAGTGACCATTGTTTTCACAGGAAGTGCAATAATGATTATATCTAATATACCCATATTTGCCTTTTCCAAGGAGAAATGGCTCTCATCGTGTAAAGCTATAAGGTTAAGTGTTCAGACGAGACTGCGCTTGTTTAATATACATTCTATGCACTTTCTCTTCGCGAAACCATTGTTTGTCCTGAGCTGGTCTCTTCTCTAGAACATTCACTTTGCTTTGTAAGTATGAGTTTTCAGCTCTGCAAGAGTGAAGTTCCTTGTCTATCTTAATGATTTTATCATGTATCTAGCTAGATAGAGAAGGGCCTAAGTCAGATGAGTCATGATTGTTGAAACCTAGCTCTAGTCTAGCTTTCACAAAAACTGTTTGATTAACAGTTTTAGCTTCCACAGACGCAGCTAGATTATCTAGCTTAGTTAGAATTTCATCAATCATGTCCGTGATAGTTGAATTAGTGCTTTGAACAGAAGCTAAACACTTGTCTTTACAAAGCTTGCAGAATTTGGTGAGTAGAACAAGCTTTGAAGACAATTGTTTATTTAACTCGGCTATTTGTTCTCTTAGATCATCAAGTTCTTCTTGCTGAGACTTAGTCTTAGCGCAAACAACTTCATGATCCAAGACCAACTCACTTAAGAGCTCAACAAGTGTTTTCTTAGGAAGGAGCTCAAGGTTGAGAGAATTTACCTCGATGTCTTCTTCTATTCTGGAGTCTTCGGCGGCTATTAGGCAAGTATTGTTTGTTACTTGACAATTTAGCTCATCGTCCGAATCTCCCCGTAAGTCCTTCTTAAATAGTGGATTATCCTTTGTGAAATCATTGATTATATGCCCGTGAAATAGGCAATTCAAGGACACCGAGTTAGAGCGGGACCTTGAGGTTGAATCTGGATATAGAACACCATTAGATATGTTGCAAAGTATTGCTGGTTATTCTTCGATTTTGAAATCGCCTTGTTCCATTAATATTTTCCTGAGTAATCTCATAACAATGGCAATTTCCTTGTTCTCCATGATTCAAATAAGAGAGTGAGAGAGATTATAAAATCAATTCATACGAGCAACCATGAGCTCTGATACCAATTGTAGGTTTTACGTTGATATGGATCGTATCAAATAGCTTAAATCGACTAGCTCTTATAAAAGAGTAGCTCAATCAACTCGCATAAGTGTTTTAAAGATAAAGAAGTTGAAAACACGTTTAAGCTAGTCAAATCTTCAAGATAAACACAACAAGCTAGATAGCTGGTGTGTTAGAGTTGTGGCAATACTATGAACTTAATATTGTTAGATGATAAGTTCGGCTCAAATGCAAGGATTTTTCCAAGGTGAGAACCCTAAGCTTTTACTAAGCTCTGGATAAAACTCATCACTAATAGATTATATTAATCAAGAGTAATTACAACACTTCGTAACACTCTCTCTCAACACAATCTAGCGTTCAGCAGAGTACAAGTAATCCTTTCAACTCTCAAGGTACGTGACCTTGGAAAAGAGTAGTTTTCCTCTAGCTAACACTCTTTCTAATTCACTCTTGCTTTCCCCCCTCTGCAAGCAAGGTTTGCCTAAGCAATCAACTCTCTATGTTTATCTCTTAAATCCTTTAGCTCTCTTTTGCTCTATTTAGCTTGTGTACCTAACATCACCTATTGCACATATTTATAGCATTCCAAAACTTATTCTCCAATTAAATCAAATCTATAATCTATGGCAATGAAGAAGTCCACGTTGGCAATCCGTGTGATCGATCCTTTCCCTGGAGCGCAACAACAATTCCACACGTTTTGTGCTTCTTCTCTTGAGTAACTGTTTTGTCCACGTGGGCAATCCTCTCCACACCATCAGCGCTTCCTTCATTCATCCATCTTGGCAGTCCCCATTCATCACTATCCATTGGTAGAAATTCATTTATCCCTTATCCTTAACTTCTCGGTCTTCCCTTCATTGTGGCCGGATTCACTATGCACTGGTGCAGCATTCCTTGGTAGGACTCACGTTTTGGCACTTGATCACTTGTACACTCTCTCTGAGTTTGAAGCGTGATCCACTAGCTCGCAGCGACTCTCTTTCGCTTTAGCTATTCCTTCCTTCTTCACAACTCATCACCTGGGTTTTTATTTCTTCTCTCTATTTCTTCATACTACCTTGGCGAGACTCGCTTTCCCCGCTAGGCCTAAAGCTAGTCTCCACATGAACTCAGCTAGTCCAATTGTGTCAAAGCTACTCTCCTAACTCCTCGAGCAATTCCTGGAAAGCTTATCACACACGATAGACATCAAATACTTATGTTTATCATCATCAAAACAAGCGGAAAGATTGAGCTAGCTAGTTTCACCTTTAGCTCAAACCAACATAGAAGATCATGGAAAAGGAATGAATAGATATAGTTTCTAAGCTAGGAAGTTAGCATATTGATTTGATATTAACTGTATCGTCCAGGTTCATTAAATCAAGAGATTTTACTTAGTTAAATTAAATAATAAGATATTATGGTATATTTTTAATTTTAGTGAGTAAAATAACATAGAGTTTTGAAAGCCGGTTGAGTTAATAAGTTGAATTCGATTAGGAACTCACAGTTTTTGGTTATTAGGATATTTATAGGCTTTAGAATAATGCAAAACTTTACTGTGTAAGGGTTGTGTTTGGGTACGAGTGAGAGGAGTGATTCAGGCTTGTAATCCGAACTCTTTGTTTGTAATAAACAAGAAATGAAGAGTATTGTTCGAAATTCTTCTAGTGAAGAACTAGAAGGTAGTGGTTTTAATCAATATTGTGTTGAGGTTTTCACTCCAAATAACGCCTTCATCTTTTAAGTATTCGTTAATTCCGCTGCATAACTCGCAGGGAAAGATTGTTCTTTTTCCTATGAAATTTACGACTACATAATCCAATAGATGTTGATTATTATTCCCCTGAATTCAAGCGCTATTCTCCGATTTGATCTCAATACTCTATCCCCCACTCGGTCTCGGAGTTGGCACCATGACGAGATCATCGATACAGTTAATATCGAATCAACATGCTAACTTCCTAGCTAAGAAACGATATCTTTTCTTGTCTTGAGTGGAGTAATAAATACTTACTCTAAAGTTACATGTGGAAATTTCCTAAAACATTCAAAACAAAACACTTCGAAAACATACAAAAAGCCATCCGCATCGAACACCATTGGGCGTTGAGTAATGATATGAGATATTTGCTATGGCTTATCTAGCACATTTATAGGTATCTGGAGTTGTTTATTTAAGTTGGAGTGATCTGAACCTATTTATGTAATTGAGTTATATGAGGATGTTTAAAGGAGTTTTAGAGTGTTGTTGGAGAGAAGACAAGGAGAAGTCAGAAGCCAAGAGTCAAAGGACGAAGTTGTAAAGTAGAGAAGACAAGAAGCAGAACACTATGCTGAGTTCAAATGGTTCGCTCTCTTTTCTCCGATGCTCAAAAGGGGTGATTCTAATTCCAAGAGTTAGAACCGGAAGTCTATTTTATTCCCTCAAAAGATTAGCGTAATCAGAGTTCGGGGTCAGAAGTTAAGGTATTTTCTTATAGGGTCGCTGATGTTGAAAATGTCGACACGGGATTCGCCTAAAAGCATCTCCAATGTACTTGTTTCTAAGAGGCAAGTGTTGAAGACAAGCAAAGTGTTCATGGCAAAGTCGTTGGTCGTCCCTAGCACCTAAAAGCGTTGACAACGCATATGTTGGTTATACGAGATTTTTCTCTTATTTTAGCTTAGAGAATCTTCGTAAAATGCATCTTTAATGCTTTATTCAGTTATTAGTTGCCATGATTGATAACTTAGAATATTTTGCATCTTTTCCAAGTTTAGTTTATTAAGAAACTAATTTCTAGGGGAATCATATCCATTATCCAATCATCCATCCACCAGTGTTTTGCTAGACAATTAAAATTTATAATTTTGTGAGTATATCTTCTATCATCTCTTGATTCTTATCCTTGTTATTGTGTTTTTCTTGTTTGTATTGGTTATTATTTTATACTACTTTCCTATGTTGGTTATCTAGTTTACTTAATTAATTCATATTGTTATGAGTATTCAAACATGTGTGACTGATTAATTTAGTGGCACGGCATATACTATACTAGACTGGTCATGTGTATATTTATATGAAAGGAAACACACATTCATATTGACTAGTTATGGTTTACTGCATGTGTCTTGTTAGTCCTAAGATGAATTGGTATTTCTATAGTTTCTAGTAATAAGTATGATTTAAGTAATTACACCAGATTAAGATAAGGATAACATTGAAATCAAATGAATATGATAAGAAAATACAAGGATCAAACTAAACAATATAAATTGATACTTGTCAAGTAAAACATCTCACCACAAATCATACACAAATCTTGGGATCATTAATTTTTTTGAACAAGCTAAACAGTATTACCCTCGTTGAAGGGAACATCTCAACACCAAAATAGAAAATATAAAGAATCAATCTACAACATGTGAGGTATGTCTCTTACAACCTTACCATGTCTCTTACAACTTTACCGCCACACTACAAGTTTGTTGACTAAAATCATTAATTATGACATGTGTATAACACACCATGTCAAGTAACATGTGAATAAATATAATCCTAATCACCATCTCATTATAATGAGATCTTTTCAAATAAGGACCTTTCAATCTTTGGACTTCGTATAAAAAAGTAGAAGAGATTTCTAAAAAAAACAGCATTATAATACGTTTTAGGTGAACGATATTTTTTTAAAAGACCTCGTCATAATTGAAAATGTCATTGTAATGGATTCAAGTAAACAAGGTATAAAAATAATGCAGAAATTGGATTAGATTCACTTGCTTTTAATCACCTTTGCATTACAGAACACAAAACATGATTTGCAAAGATGCATCTTCCTTCAAATGAGAGTACAAAAGTGAGAGCGTTTTGGTTTTCATAAATTCTTAATCAAAATTTTTCTGATTGAACATGACAGGAGGGTTGCAACTGCAAACTTTCTGTAACTTGGGCAATCATTCATCCTCATAATTGAACTTCACTGAGTGAGATTGTAAATCGATCAACCCTCCCCTGTAGCTTCCACGCTTCTTCTTCGTCTTCTCATGGCGGAAATCCCTACAATCATAAACATAGTCACAAAACATTCATACAGAACTTCACCTGATCAAACTACAAGAAAATAACTTTTTCTTGTTGATATGAATTCCATCATACACAAATATAGTTATGGTGCCATACCTTCCTCGAACCTGACCCAGGACTTCCTGCGCTTTTGCACCATACCCAATAACCGCACCATCCTGATGACATTTATACAAAGAAAAATAGATCAGAAAAAGACCTATCTATGTGTCATAGTGTAGTTTGATTAAACAGAGAACCTTTGCCCAGTAGGAATTATCTTTGAGTTTTTCATCTACAAACTCCACCTCGTCTGCTTTCACCCTCTGGAAAGCATTTTGTGTCCTTGGCTGCACCATATATTTATTTGAAAATAATTAGAAAAATCCAATTAAAAATAGCTAGTCGGGCGGAGTGGAAATACCTCAGCGGATCCATTTTGTTTCTTTGCTGAGCTTTTCTTGAAAGCAGTTTTGTCATCATCATCATCAACCTCTTGCATACCAAGCTCATCACCACCTTCATCTGTGGTCTTCATGCGCTTTGAGTCTGTCTCAAGATCATCGCTTTTGATCTCCTCAGAAGAAGACTTTTTCCTCTTTTTTGAGCTTTTCTTCGCTTCTTCATTGACTACCAAGTCACTTTCCTCAACTTCATCTACTTTACTGGACTTTTTCTTTTTTCGCTCGGATTTAGACTTCAAGTCCTTTTCAGGCTCAGTGGAACTGTTTATATCATCGCTCAGATTCTCAGCTGCAGGCTCACTTTCCTTCTTCTTTTTCTTGTCTTTAGCTTTCTTTGAGGATTTTTCTTGACATGGAGTGTCCTCCAAAGCAATTTCTTCTGAAGCTGGTGCAGAAGAATTCTTCTCACTTTTCTTCTTCTTTTTATCCTTGGATTTTATGTCCTCGTCGTTTTCTACAATGTTTTCTGCTTTTTTATCAGAGCAGATATTGTTCTCATCTGCATCATTTTGTGAACTGCAGAAGAATTTCTAGATTATATGAGTTTACATATCAATGAATCTAAAACAGAAGTTGGAAATCTTGGTTAAAGATATCACATTTCCTTACAAGCATACAAATAATTTTCAAGTGAATAAAAATGCTGGTACATAGCACTAAATCATAGAAACTGACATCTAGACAGATTAGGGCAAAATGGCATATAGCAATGAAGATATAATAGCAAGAAGCTGCTCTAGAAGACAATCTTGTACAAACGATAACAATCTTGTTCAACTCTAGTGAATATTAAACCTATGTAGAGGGAAGAACATGTGGTAAAATCAATCAATTAAGAATAGAGAGGTCAGATCATTGTGAGAGAAGTAATGCAAGACAATCCAGGGTAAGATTTTCTACAAGATAACTTCTTAACAAACAAAATTCATCATTCTATGCATGTATTTCGATTCATTCAACAAGTGTCAATCAAGGGACTGCAACCTACCGTGCATCCAAATAGACACTACAAGCATCTTCCAGGTTGAGCAAACAATCCTTCCAACTGTCCTTCTGCAGAAGGAGAATGTTTTAGAATATATGAGGTTGAAATTTTTTTTTCCAACAATTTAAACTAGCTAAAGCAACAAAAGAATAGCCACTGAAATACAACAAACAAAGAGTAAGTCACATTATATATTTATATATGTGGTGACTCAAATAAAAAAGGTGGACATCGAAATCTTGTAAACAGAGCACAAATAGACGAAACAGACAACACTTTCAACTGATGATCTTACAAAACCGTCAAGAAAGTAGAGAACAAGCATCTCATTTAACCTACTTCATCAGCTCCACTGTGGAAATGGAGACCTACTGAAATTTTGGCACTAGTATCCTTCTAACAAGTAATTTTTTGTAACTCTAGTTCCAATTTTCATCACATACACGAGTAACACAAATTAACATCTAGAAATTATAAAACACAACTCAAATTTGAGAGGATTCAATATGATACAGAAACAGACCTCGAGTGAAGCTTCAGATAGAAACTTCTTCAAAGTTTTGGAGAATCCATTGGACTCAAGGAAAGCGCATACAGCTCGGAGAAGCAGAGGCTTCTGCTCCGCAGTAAGGGGAAGAGGCTTGCCGTTGGAAGGGACTTTGGCGGAGGAAGAAGACAGAAGAACCTGGCGAGGTTTCATGGCAATAGGACCTTGCACCATTGCAGAGTCTTCCTCCACCTCTGAGTTGAGAGAAAAAGAGATACAACTTCAACTCAGGAGGAAGACGACGCAGCAGGAGCAAAGACACTTTGCAACAAGTAGGGTTTTGACTAGTGTTAGGAGAGAGCTATATAAATTTGTCGGAAAATTGCGTCAAAAGCCCCAATCTTTACCATTTACTGCGTGAGGGTACTACATACTTCTCAAATTGCGAAATACAACCTAACTTTTAAGGATGGCTACCCTATGACTCGACTCGGAGAGGGTACTATGACTCGACTAGAGATGGAACCTTTGGAATCGGAACCGGCGAACCGGCACGGAACCGGGGATTTTCCGGTCCCGGTTTATGGAACCGGGAACCGGCGGTTCCGGTTCCAAACCGCCGGTTCCATCCAAAATTATTTTTAAAAAATGTTTTTGTAACTAGAAAGACGGCGGTTCGGAACCGGAACCGTGGGTTCCCGGAACCGGGAGGGAATCGGGGGTTCCGGGAACCCCCGGTTTCGGTTCCGGTTCCTGATTTCCAGGAACCGGGAACCGGCCCATCTCTAGACTCGACTCGTAGAATCGTAAGAGTCTATTAAAAAAATAAAATAACAAGAATATAATGTACATAAAATATTATACTATATTTATGTTAATCAAATAAATGATAAGAATAGTATACCTTATCTTAATACACTAAATAATAGTTTTAATTGATATATTTATGTATTTAAGTAGTAGAAATATGCATATTAATATATAAAATAAGCAACAACGTGACATATTAACAAGGAGGTGAGTTCCGGTGTGAACTTCCCTTATGGTGTGAAATGTGAAGAATGTTGAGCCATTAGATTAGAAAATGGAGGGCTGAGATTAAAAGATGGGTTTTTTAATGAATCCACGCGGTGGTATTTTTATAATTAATGATGAACTCTTTTTTTTACGTTTTCTGGTGATTTTTTATCCCCTTAGATGTGAACATTAGCGTGTTATATGTGAACATTAGCGTGTTATATGTGTACCCGAGAAAGTTCGCACTTCACACCATAAGGGTTGTTTTCACCGGATCCTTATTCTATTAACAAGAGTGTAATATTAGCATATCCCCTAAACAAACACTAATCCAGATTCCAGCATATAAGAATGCTAGAAGCAGTAGGACTTAATTTGACCTAATCCCACATCGAAAATCTGTCTAATGAATGTTGATGAATGTCGTATATAATGATATGGATTCCCACATCGACAAATATAAAAACCATCATGTTCGCAAATGTGTATATAATGGTTTCAAATGGTTTCTTCATGTATGGGCCAGTAAGGGTCCGTTCGGCAACACCTAGATGGAATTTTTTTCCATCTAGCTGGAAATAGGTAGATGAAAAATTATTAGATGAAATGGGAGATGGAAATAAGGTAGATGGAATATTATGTAGCTGGAAATAAGTAGATGAAATTTTAGTTGTAAAAAAAGTGTTCGGTAAACAAGGTAGATGGAATTTGTGGAAAGAGGGATGAATTACCTATATGTCCTTGAATGTCACGTGCATATCACATGGTAAAACAAATTTTAAGCTCAAACCTACCTCCAACAGGCTGCTTTCTTTCCCTGGTCGACAAACTAACATCAGAAGAAGGGGGGTGTCTGCTCCAGTAAGCGTTCTCCTAACCCTGGTTGTGAACGGAGCCTGAGATAGTGGCGTCTCCGGCAACAGGGCCACCTCCAACAGAGACCAACACCGGCAACAGGGCAGCCTTCAACTGAAACAGAAGCTCGAACATTACACCGGCAACAGGGCAGCCTTCAACGGAAACAGAAGCTCGAACATTACACCGGCAACAGAGACCAACACCGGCTTCTCTTCGGCTTCTCTCCGGCAACACCGGGTATTCTCCACTGTGAACATTACATTGCCTTAAATACAGGAACAAAACCTCGAATATATGCTTGTTAGTATGTTGTACATCAGCTTGTTAGGAAGCTCGAACATATACAGAAACAGAAGCTCGAACATTACATTGCATTAAATACAGAAGCTCGAACATTGCCTTGTTAGGATCTTAAAACAGAAGCTCGAACATCAGCTTGTTAGGAAACAGAAGCTCGAACATCAGATTGCTTGTTAGGCTCCAACTGTGAACATTACATTGCATAAATACAGAAAAAGAAGAAACGGAATTGTACATTACATTGCCTAAATTCAGTAACTTGCATCTTAAAACAAGAATTATTAGGAGTAGTTTTCAAATACAGAAACAGAATTGTACATTGCCTACAGAACTGTACAGTTGAGTTCCAAATTATTGGGACTTTTGCCTAAAACAGAAATAAACAACTGGTTGTGGTTGAAGTAGACAACCAGTTGAGTTCCAAATTAGATGAAGGAGACATAACAGAAGAAATCAGTTGAAGGAGACAATTTGGAATTTTACAGTTCTGTTACTGTAAATGCAAACAGACTTGTACATTGCCTAAAACAAGAATTATTGGGACTTTTATTGTATCCTTCATCTAATTTGGAACATTACAATGTGAGATTCAAGGACAATCAGAAGAAAGTAACTTGCATACAGTAACAGAAGAAATCAGTTGAGTTTTGGAACTAGAATTTGCATATTAGGAGTAGTTTTCAAATGATACTGGAACTATAGTGTAAGAATTTGTTTAATTTTTGTAGAATTTGTTTTCTTTTTGTAAAATCAGTTGAGTTTTGGAACTAGAATTTGTTTAATCTTTGTAGTACAATCTTCTCTGAAACATCAGCTGGCACATTATTACTAGTGACTTGTTATTAGCATTCCTAATTAGCATGAAGAATTTGTTTAATGTGTTTCTTTGTGTAGTATCTTTAAACTACATATATTCTTTCTTATTGGTTGATGCTTATTGAATTAGAATACAACAACACCTCAAACAAACATGGGATCTAAACCTCCAAAGGTGAAAGGGAAAGGGAAAGGGAAAGGGAAAGGAACGGGAAATGCCGATGGAGTAGAGATTCAACATAGAACTAATGCATCATGGACTGAACCGTTAGTCAAGATCTTGCTGAATGTTTGCAGAGAATTTCAGAAAGTTTCTTGATCAGACCAACAATATAAATGGGGTGAAATTACCACTAAGTTTCAACAAATTTCTGGAAAGACATATAGCCACGAAACTGTCAAGAACAAATTTGACTATGTTAAGAAAATTTGGTCAAACTGGAATGATCTAAGGTACAAGAAAACTGGTTGTGGATGGGATCATCGCACCTGTCTAGTTGACGCAACTGATGAGTGGTGGGAAAGGAAGCTCAAGGTAATTATCTTGTATAATAATAGTATGGTTTTGTACATATTGATTGTTGTAACTTCATATTTTGAGATATGATTCCAAGAGAGTGACAAGTACAAGCGTTTTAGGAAGAAAGGAGTGGACCCTGAAACAAGTGAACTGTGGGATCAAGTCTTTGGCTTCACCTCTGCAACGGGAAGACATTGTGTGTCACCTTCTATGGCATCGGAATATCAAACTGCCCTAGCCATTATGCCAGCGCACCCCTCTGAGGTTCAGAATGAGGTGTCCGGACATGATACTGGGAGGCTTATTGATATGGATCAGATGTTGATAGACGAGATTAATGAAGATGCCATCAACAATATTTGGACCGAGGACAATAATTTCCTTGATCAAGTTCACCACCTTGTTATTGGTGTTGCTTCTAAACCTTCCAGCTGCCCACTTCCTGTTGCGAAAAATAATGTGCCGTCTTCCTCGGGTTCTTCTAGGCCACGAAAGAAGTCCAAGTCCACTCCATTTATGGAAAGATTTGATAGGATGGAAGAACGAGGAGCGAAATTCTTGTCATTATGGCAAGAAGAGATCAACAGCTCATCAGTGAAGGGGGACGAACCAACTAGAGGATGTAATCAACACGATGCCATGGCTGCACTAAAGGACCTAGTGAATGAAGGTTTGGTTGAAGAAGGGTCTGATCTATGGTGTTTTGCATTGAGTGAGTTAAGAAAGCCGGAATCCTGCTTAGCCTTCATGGATGTGGACAAGAGTCAGTTGAGACTTGTGTGGTTGCAGTACGAGTACAAAATTCACAATGCACGTTTGGGTTTGATTTAGAATGTATTTGGTTTGTTTGACTTTGTTGTTTGATTGAGCGTGCTTGTAAGACATTGTATTTGGTTTGTTATATTTTTTTTGTTTGGTTGTGGTTGTAAGACAATTTAATGTATTTTGTTTGTCAGACTTTATTATGCATTTTCTTAGTTGTTTTCTTGTCTATTTACTTTGTCAGGTGATTAGGTGACATGAGACCTCCTGCTGATAGTGATCGGGGTAGACGTACACGTTGAAGATGTTGGCGGTTGAATGGCTACAATATATGGATGAATTTGCATGTTTGATGCATGAACATAAACAGAAGTTTTTGAATAAGGTACCGTGCTATACATCAGCTTTAACTGGAGCAGAAGAGTCGATTGTAAGGTGCATTCAATCATTTAGGATGGAGCCACACGTATTGAAGTGCCTGTGTGATGAGTTGTCAGTTAGTCATGGATTAAAAGCTTCTAAGAACATGTTGGTTCTAGAAAAGGTTGGTATCTTTCTAAATATTATTGCACAAGGGATGTCAAATAGGGAAGGATGTGAGAGGTTTCAGCGGTCGGGAGATACAATAAGTCGTACTTTCCATGAAGTCTTAGATGCATTCACTGGGCGTCGTAGGGGTTGGAATGGACTTAATCGTGTTTTGATAAGACCTCGTGATCCCAAGTTCGCATCAACACCGAAGCACATTACAAATGACAACCGCTACAAATTGTTCACGGTAAATCTCATAGAAACCGCATGGTATGAAGTTCTCGTCATATTTTAAAGCCTTATTTTGATAGGGTGCTATTGGATGTATTGACGGAACACATATCGATTCTACCATCCCAATTGATCAACAAATTCTATATAGAGGACGTAAGGGAATGTGCACATTCAACGTTATGGCAGTCTGCGATTTTGACATGTACTTCACCTACATTTCATCTGGATGGGAAGGTAGCGCGCATGATGCTCGTGTCTTTGACCATGCTGTCAAAACGCAAGAAATGAATTTCCCCCATCCTCCTAAAGGTATCGGTACTCTATTTTATACTATCAATTAGTAAGTACTCAAATTTACTAATTACTACGTGGTTAAACAGGTAAGTACTATTTGGTTGACAAGGGTTACCCTGATCGGGATGGGTACATGGTTTCTTATAGTGACGTGAAGTATCATCTCCCTGAATTTCGCACTGAACAACCTAAGACTGTCAAAGAAACATTTAACAGAAGCCATTCGTCACTTCGTAATTGCATTGAACGATGTTTTGGGGTGCTGAAAAAGAGATGGAAGATTTTACACTGTTTGCCCAGTTACAGCATATCCACTCAGATTGATATAATCAACACATGCTTCGCATTGCATAATTGGATCTTAAAGCACAAGAAGCTCGACAAGTATTTAGAAGGGGATCAGTCAGACGATGAAGAGTATGATGAGTTTGGGCAACCAATATCAACATGACAGAGGAGGGAAATGATAGCCTTCCAGATGGAATGAATGCAGTACGAGATGAGATTGCTAAAAAGCTCTTTCAACAGAAGGCGTGGAGGGGAAATACAAATTAGGTGTTTTTGCACATATTTCCAATTTTGGTGTTAAGTAACATCTAAGTTGTACTAGGTGTTCACTTATAAACTTATACAGTTCTTTCTCTTTTGTGCAATTTTGGTGTTTAATTGCTGATAACTTATAAACTTATGTATTCTAAACTGAAGGTGTCTTGTATGAGAAGCATTAGTTGGTGTTTAGTTGGTTCTTTCTCTTCTGCTGTCATAAAATCTCTTGTTCATACTACTATTGTTCAACTGCATAATCTTCTACTACTATTGACAAATTTGTCAAGTCACTTTACACACCAATTTGTCAAGTCACAACTAGAAGGCATCAAGCATTATACTTTCTAGTTCAGAAACTAGATACTGGTGTGTAAAAAACTTGTCTCCCACTTCAACTCAACATTGCACACACCTGCATAAATTTTTTTGAGTAAATTTTGTTGTTTAATTCAACACCATTATATACTTTTCCCATCAAACAGAATACTGGTGTGTAAAAAATATAACTGCTGTAAAAAATAGGATACTGGTGTGTAAATAGGATACTGGTGTGTAAAAAACAGGATACTGGTGTGTAAATTCTGCTGTTCAATTCAACACCATTCTATACTTTTCAACACCAGCATTCAACTGTTGTTCAATTCAACACCATTCTATACTTTTCAACACCAGCATTCAACTGCTGTAAAAAATATGACTGTCAACACCAGTATTCAACACCAGCATTCAACTGCTATCATAGTTCAACACCAGCATTTAACACCAGTTTTCTTGTAAAAAATATGGCATTCAACACCAGTATCTCAAACACCAGTATCTCAAACACCAGTATCTCAAACACATAGTTCAACACCAATTCAACACCAGCATTCAACTATAAAAAATATGGCATTCAACACCAGTATCTCAAACACCAGTATCTCAAACACCAGTATCTCAAACACATAGTTCAACACCAGTTCAACACCAGCATTCAACTATAAAAAATATGGCATTCAACACCAGTATCTCAAACACCAGTATTAACGTGCATTCAACACCAGTATTAACAACCCTGCCTAAGACATTAACAACATGCTTCAACTTCACTGTATATTACATTTCCAAAGCTTCCCTTAAACGTGCTTTTAAACAATAATACTCGGCTTTGACATCTTCGTTCTCGGACTCCAAGAACGCAACCACGCTCTTAAGGACTTCATTCTCTAGCTTGAGATATTTGTCCTTGTCAACACCATCCAAGTCCGATATCTTGTCATTAAGCCGTTTGATCTCGGGATTCAGCTTGTCAACCTCCTCCTTCTTCTCGTCTTTCAAGTCCATTATAACCTTCTCGAGATCTATGACCTTGTTGTCCATGTTTTCGGCACGCTTGTTGTGGATCTCGAGACGATGAATCTGACTTTGTAATTCATCTATCTTCTCTCTGAACATGCGAGTCTCAGGAGCAATGGGTATGGGAGTCTCGGGAGCAAGGGGTCGCATTTCTGAAATACCGTATTTGTCATACAAATCCTCCCTCTCCTACACGGGAAACCCAAATATATCATTATATGCATCAAGTACCAAAATGAAGAACAAACGACAAATTATAGGCTTACAAGGGTTGCTACGTCGTCGGACGATGACACATCAGTAGAGTGTGGGATATACATCCCATAGTATGCTTGGTCGTGGTTGCGCAACCACTCCTCAGTTCTAAGTGCGTCGTTCAAGGCTTCTATATCCCCCGAACGAATCCCGTCACTGTCATCAGAATTCATATTGTACCTGCTAATAGGATAAATGACCGAAAGTAAATCCCAAAAAAAAAACCATATTGAAAGCATCAATTCTGTAATGGTGGACCAAAGGAACCATATTGAAAAC
The DNA here is from genome assembly GCF_046119375.1 of Phyllobates terribilis. Lineage (NCBI taxonomy): Eukaryota > Metazoa > Chordata > Amphibia > Anura > Dendrobatidae > Phyllobates > Phyllobates terribilis. The sequence goes on from NW_027366961.1 coordinate 50,089, forward strand.
CAGAGGTGAAAAATAAACCATATTGAAAGCATCAATTCTGTAATGGTGGACCAAAGGAACACTAATCTTTCAGCTGACAGAAAACCATATTGAAAAAAATTTAAAACTTCCTTATTTAAAACAAAATTGCGATATAGTTGGGTGAATTTAAGGGCCTCAGGAACCATCATCGGCTTTTTTGTGCTGAGCCTATATCCGCAAAGTGGAGGGCTAAAGTTCGAAACTCCATGCCAGCTACCACTTTGCGGAGAAAGCTTCAAAGCACACAAAAGGCAACACATGGACTTGCCAAATTGATCAACCCACTTTACACACCAATTTGTCAATTCACAACTACAAAGTATCTAGCATTATACTTTCTAGTTTAGAAACTAGATACTGGTGTGTAAAAAACTGGTCTCCCAATTCAGCTCAACTGATGTTCAATTCACTTCAACTTAACTGTTGTTCACTGTTGTGACTTGACAAATTCCTCAGTACAACTTCAAAGAACTTGAACAATGTAAGTGCTCAGTACAGCTTCAAAGCATAACCAATTTGCAGTTCATCACTGCCATAAGTGATCGATGCAATTCAAAATTGCACACACATCAAATAGGATACTGGTGTGTAAAAAATATGGCATTCAACATCAGTATACTTGTTTTTCTCTTCAGGGAAATAGAACTGCTATCATAATTCAACAGCATTATACATTCTAGTTCAGAAACTAGATGTCAACAGTTGTCATAGGTTTAAAATTCTGGTGTTCAGGGAAATAGAATTGCACACACATCAAATAGGATACTGGTGTTCAGTTATCTACTGTCATAGGTTTTCTACATTCTACAGCATCAAGTCCTTCACGCATTATAATGTCAACAGTTGCCACCTCCAACAAATGGGATACTGGTGTGTATAACATATGGCATTCAACAGCATTATAATGTCAACAGTTGCCACCTCCAACAAATGCCACTGTGAACAAACATCCAGCATTCTGGTTTGGAAACCAGAGGTGATAACATGCAAAACTCAAAAGTCCAATCTCATCATCTCGAATGCAAGTTTCATCTATGGTAATTCAGACCCTAAATTCAGAGCCTAAAGTAGTTGCAACCTCGATTGATAATGTACCAACCTCGATTGCAACCTAATCCAGAGCGTAATGTAGTACCAAGCTCGATTGCAAATGTACCAACCTCGAATGGATGTTCTATCAATGGATGTTCGTCACCGCTTGTTATTCACCAACCAGAAGACCAATTTTCCGCTCGTCGCCTGGGAGGTTGAAGAACAAATCTCCGGCTCGTCGAGTCCTTGGTATTCGTCAGACGCACAGAGAGCCAGGGCAAATTGGGCAACAAATAATAGGGATCAAAAAGCAATCAGATGGAAAAACTCAACAAGCTAGAAATCGATGGATGAAAATTTTGTTGCCAATCAGATGGAATTCGCCCAAATTAGATGGAATTCACTCTGACATGGAAGGAGATGGAAATGAGGAGTAAAAATGGCGTTCGGTACAGAGGTAGATGGAAATGCCTAGATTTTGTCATTTTCATCTAATTCCATCTCTTTCCATTTGAATAAGGGAGGTGCCGAACGGAGCCTAAGTCATATATGGGCTCAGTTTATTTGCTTTTAATAGAGCTCCGAGTTAATACATAAAATCGTACGAGTTTAATCGAGCTTAATGATTGTGATCGAGTGAGTATCCGTGTTGGTACGAGTCTGACCAAAAACAATTTTGCAAACCAATTTAACTCGATGCTATAAATTAATTCGTAAACTCCTACGAGTTACCGAATTAACTCGTGAGTTTAGTAACCTTGGAGATAGGTTTTTCTAAAATTATTGTTTGAAAAAGTGATACAAATCTAGAATTTAGAATCCGAATTTAAACTTAAAATATGTAGGTTTGGTTATGTCCTTATTTGAATATTCTAATGTATACAAGATAGTTTATATTATCTCAAAGATAAAATAAAATCTTGATTATAAAAACAATCCTTTGTTTAAGAAAAGGCTAAATGAATGTTTTAAAATGGCTAAATGGACAAGATTCTGCATGTCGAAGTTGTGTGTGTAGATTCTGCGCATATAACTTAGACATGCATGGGTATTTTAGACAAAAAATTGACTCTTGCAAATAAAGTTGCACCCCAAGTACCATGTGACATTGCCACGCTCATGCTGGGCATGTTGCAGCTCGAGCGTGACATGGGAGTGTGTAGCACGGATAATTTGCGCATGTCATTGGTCATTTTTGGGCTCACTAACTTTGGCCCATTTGTCATCTTGGGGCGGGTCGAATAGACTCTATTGAGCCTCTTATCATGTCTGATTTGAGCCCATTGGCCCTCTTATCATGTCGGAATTGAGCTTACTAGGTCTCTTATCAAGCTCGTACTCGGATGAAAGATCGATTAAATGGATGATTGGGCCCAATTAGTCATTTGAGTGAATAATCTCGTATTCTCTGCTGATGTATTGAATTAACAAGGATAACTAAGCTCTTCGCAAAACGCGATCTCCGTTCACGTAAGGCGTCCCCCACCTGCCCTGCCCAGGGTTGTGGAGGAGGGTAAAGCGAGGCACAGCGGTAGCGGGAGCGTGAGGCTCGGTTCGGTGGTACGCGTCAACAAGGGGCAGAGAGAAGTTGTCACAACGACAACCCTCCCAAATCCCTCCACACGGATTCGAAACACGGGGCACATTCGCAAAACCCTCCATGGGTCCAATTGGTCATTTTGAAATGAATAATCCCATATTCTAACTCAAGGTAGTAAATGAACAAGGATAACTAAACCTCGTACTAGGATGAAAGAACGATTAAAAAGTGGTGATTGGGCCTTATTGGACCTTATGGGCTCAATTAGGTTGTTTGAGTGGATAATCTCGTATTCTAAGTCGACATAGTGAAAGAAGAATATATAACTAAGCTATTACTAGGATGAAAGAACGGTTAAAGTGGTGAATGAGTCCAATTAAGTCATGCAAATGTATAATCTCATATTATAAGTCGACATAATGAAAAAAACAACTATAATTGTTCTTTCATCCTAGAACGAGCTTAGTTACCCTGGTTCATTTACTACATCTACTTAGAATACGAGATTATCTATTCAAATAACCTAATTGGACCCATAAGGTCCAATAAGACTCAATCACCACTTTAATCGTTCTTGCATCCTAGTATGAGCTTAGTTATCCTTGTTCATTCGCTATATTGAGTTGGAATACAAGATTTTCCACTCAAATGACTTAATTGATCCCAATAGGACCAATCAACGATTTAGTCATTTTTCATCCTAGTACGAGCTTAATTATCCTTGTTCTTTTACTATATCGACTTAGAATATGAGATTATCAACTCAAACAACCTAATTGGTCCCAATAGGCTCAATCACGACTTTATTAATTCTTTCATCCTAGAACGAGCTTAGTATCCTTGTTCATTTATTAAGTCGATGTAAAATACGGGACTATCCATTCAAATAACCTAACTGGACACACGAGGCCCAATAAGGCCCAATATTAGCTACGTAGGTTGTTTAGATCTATTTAAATTGCTAGGTTTGACTTTTCCGAGTTGGAAAGTCCTATCGTTTGGTAGCGAATCAATGCATGACCTAGTTGGGATTGTTATTGTAGGAAGAGTTGATGATGTGTTAAATATCGGCCTTGCGCCAACTATACTGCATGTTCCTATTTATTCCTGAGTTCATTGCTGCTTGATTATTAAATCTTGATAGTTTCAGGTTTGTAGTTGAGTAAGGGTTATTAGGACTAGTTGGACTATTAACTATATAAGAATAGGGATTAGGAAAACCATAATATATGAATTGTAGGATGAACCCGAATATAATTAAGAAGTCAATGATCAACCAATCATTCTGTTGTGTGGATACTTGTTGAATGAGGTATTTTCTCTATTGCTTTCTTCAGTCAATTTAGTTAGTTAGTTTCAATTCAATTCCCCCTTTATTACTTTAAGAGTTAATTAGATTAATTACACAAGAATTGAATGTCAGACTTCATGTGGGATCGGCCCTTTCTTGCCACTCTGCTAGTTAGAGTAGCTGGTTAGGTATTTATTATTTTGACGCGACATAACAATGCTCGTCAATTCCCGGAAGCCACTACCATGATCACAAGAAATTACCAGCAGAAGAGTGCTTATCCACCAGATCAAATCCTCACTCCCTTCTCAAACAAAGTCTTCACTCGCTCCCACCTCAACAACCTATCCACGTTTCATGCCTTTGTTTCCCTCATCGAGTCGAAGAGTGTCCAACCAGCCATCTTGGATCCTGACTGGGTTTTCACGATGCAAGAAGAGCTTATGGAGTTCGAGTTACACAAGGTTTGGAGACTCGTCCCTAGACCGCCCAACAAGACAATGATTGGCACACGTTGGGTTTTCCGAAACAAGATTGATGACTTTTGAACGTTGTTCAAAACAAAGTGCGCTTAGTGGCTCAAGGATATAATCAGCAAGAAGGAATAGACTACGACGAGACCTACGCTCCAGTAGCTCGCTTGGAAGCTATTCACTTGCTGATTGCCTTCACCGCTATCAAGGATTTCTTATAACAGATGGATCTTAAGACGACATTCTTGAATGGTAGCTTGAATGAGGAAGTGTACGTAAAGGAGCCTCCAGGATTTGAAGACAAAGCTCACCCAGACCACGTGTTCTACCTCGATAAAGCACTATATGGTCTCAAGCAAGTGCCTAGAGCGTGGTATGACTATTTAACTACTTTCCTCACTCAGCACAACTATAAGCAAGGTACAGTAGACAAGACACTCTTCATTAGGGAACTCAAGGATGATATCATCATTTTACAAGTGTATGTCGATGATATTATCTTTAGTTCAACTAATGAACATCTAGTTCACGAGTTCAGGGAGACTATGAGTTCAAGGTTCAATATGAGCCTCATAGGCAAGATAACTTTCTTTCTGGGGTTACAAGTTGTCTAGAAGAAAGATGGGGTCCAAATTCACCAACAGAAGTACTTAAGGGAGATCCTCAAGAAGTTATCCATGGATACAATCAATACTTTCCCAACTCCAATCTCCACCACTACTAAGCTTGAAATTGACTTGACTGGAGAAAAGGTAGATGAGACTACCTACATGGAATAGTTGGCTCACTTATGTATCTTACTGCTTCTCGCCCAGATATAGTATTCACAGTGAGCTGGTGTGCTAGAGCTCAAAGGACCCTCGAGCTTGTCATGTTTTCAACATAAAAAGGATTCTCTGCTACCTTAAGGGCTCAGACAACCTTTATCTGTGGTATCCTAAAGGTGGTGTAGCCTCGCTCGTTGGTTACACCGACGTAGACTATGCCGGGTACTTGGTGGATAGGAAGAGCAATTCAGGCATGGCTCAATTCCTAGTCCCCTCTCTCATCTCTTGGCGATCCAGGAAATAGAATTGTACAATGACATTTACCACCGAATTCGAGTATATATCTGTTGTGTTATGCGCCTTACAAGTAGTTTGGTTGAAACAACAACTAGTGGATTACGGAGTTGAGCTTGGAACCACTGAAATCAGGTGCGATAATACTAGAGCATGAGATATCTAAAAATCATGTTCTTCATGCTAGGACCAAGCATATCGACATCATACACCACTCTTTAAGAGATCGCATTTAAAAGAAGACTATCGAGCTCACCTACTGTAGAACAGAAGAGCAAGTAGCTGATATTTTCACCAAGCCTTTAAATAGGTTGCCCTTCCTACACCTAAGGTTATTACTGGGGATGACCCCCTTGACTGAGGTAACTATTTCAAGAACGATAAGCTTCGCTATCTTTGAATAGATTATGAACAATGTTACACATTGGAGAACTTATGAATGAGGATCAGTTCTATCTCTTTGACATGTATTATCTACTCCAAAAGGTTTAATGAGCGCATGATTATTCATATAGCTATCTTCATGATTACGTGATTATGACTTTGCATGCTCATTCATTTCTTCCCTGTAGTAAGAACATGATGATCATTTCTTGCCTATATGAAAGTCAAACGAGAAATAATTCATGTTTACGCTTCCTACTCTTTAGCCTAATACTATGTAACGCTTCCTAACCAACTAGCCACATATGGAAGTATTCATTAGTGAGAAAATAAAATAAGCCAACCATGACTATGTGTTTGTGTGTCTATTGGTTGTCCCTTATGTGCACCATTATGTTACACAGTATTTACTTAATTATATTACACAATTTTTCCTACATTTGTTTCACATTATGTTCCACTATATACTTTACATTATTCACCTCATCCATATTCGTCTTGCTTAAGTCACGCTTATTCTATTTCTTCACTGGTAAGACTGGTTGGTATTAGTCACGCTTAAACATGTCACTCTCTAAAGGCACTCTTAAAACATGTCTTGCTTTAATTACACGCGCCGGAATTATTTGAGCAACGCGTCACATTCAACGACCGTTGAAGAGAAGCGCGTTTGTAATCAAGAAAGAGTCGTTGGACTGCACATAAAGGGTTGTTGGAATTCCTACCATTGCATAGAACCGTTTGGGGTTCTCAGAGGTTGAGATAGCCTATAAATACGTAAGTTCACTATTCACCCAGACTATTTTACTCACTCTCTCATCTCTGTACTCCTACCTCCTTACTCTCTATTCTCCCTCAAACTTTCCCACGCTCCATACTCTTAAACACAATGGCCTCATCCGACTCCAACCTTGCTGCCCTTCTAGCCAAGCTCACTCCATAAGAGATTGAGCAGTACCACCAATTCCAAGCGTTCAAAGCGCTTCAGGATGCCAGCTCCTCCCAAACACAACCAAAAACACACCATCACTACTGCCACAACCCATCACCACACCTCCCACAGCTCAACCTCTAGCGACCCAAGAGAAGCTCTCCCAAGAGAAGCTCTCTCAAGAGAAATCAATCAATAAAGAAGAGGAGAAGACAGAGAAAGCAAAGTCTCAAGAGAAGACACCTCCTCCCTCCTCAGCAAAATCATTAGAGGTCATGCACGTGAGTGATGAGTCTCCTATGAAGAGCAAAAGCAGAGCAACGATCTCAGGTTCAGGTGAATCCAGTCCGCACAGAGAAAGAAAAGTAATTGTGGTTCACTAGCCTACCTCAACAACAGAATTTGAGCCGTTCTTGCACCAGCTCAGCAAACAGATCAAGTCCAAGCCCGTTCTTCAATCTGGTGAGTTTCAGTCCATCTCAAAGCGAAAGTTCCACTTAATATAGAGCTCGCCCAGAGAAGAAGAAAATGAAGAGGATGTGAAATTTGAGGAAGATGAAGAGGATGAGGAAGTAGTGCCCCTAAAGAAAAGGGAGACCACAACACTAAAGAAAAAGCCATCGGGAAAGCGTCCTAAATGGGAAATAGCTTCAACCTCAGTCTCAACGTCTTCTCAGATCCCCATAATCTCCTCAAGCATGGCTAAGCGCCAAATGCTCTCCCTGTTATTACCGCTCCAAAAACTTGGAAGCAACTCAAGGCCAAATTTGAAATTCAAGAGGCCTTTGATATGCTTAACTTACAAGGCTGGGACAAGCTTGAAGTCACCCCAACTGAAGCGAGCCCGGAAATGGTCAAGGTGTTCTATAGTCATATGAAGCCATATGAGCATGTGGATCCAGATGTTCCAAGCGAGATGCTTGTCTTGAACTCAAACAAGAAGAACATCTTCATCAATGTTCAGGAATTTGCAGATTCCATCGGTATGAAAAATGTGGATGGTAGCTTCAACTTCGTGGAAGGAAAAAAAAAACTGGCCACATGGAGCAAGCTAGCTGAAGAGAGATCTTTTTGGATCCAACTAGAAGGATAAAGAGCTCAAGGTAGACCTCCTCCCGTATTCGCTTTGTGTCGTGCACTATATCATAGTCACAAACATCATGTCCAGGAAAGATCGCCGAGATGTAGTGACAATCGTTGACGGTATCCTTCTCCACAAATACATGAAGCACGAGTCAATTGACACTCCACATATCATGTACACACACATGTATACCTCTATGGAAAACACCAAGGCCGATTTGCCTTTTCCACACACCGTCAAGAAACTAATGATGAAACACGTGATCTACTCGCTAGAGAACGAGCAAGTCTTTGATGAAGTCTTGTCCCAAAGAGTGCTGGAAGACCTAGAGGTAGTGGATGAATATGAAGTTGACGAAGAAGAGGAAGTTGAAGTCAATCTCAAGCAGAAACAACAAGTGAAGGCTAGCTCAAGTGAAAGCAACACTGAAGTCACTCAAGCCTTGTTGCGCATTAAGAAATCAATCAAGGAAAGTGCAAAAGACAACGCAGAGAGACTAGGGCTCATTGCATATCATCTCAACCAGATGGTGAAGATAGTTGCAGATACGTTAGAGGTTGAGTGCAAGTTCAATGAACTTTTTTTGGAGAAGAAGTCTCAGCCTTAAGCCACGATCCTACTTAGTGTCTTTTCATTTTGCTTATCAGTTGGTCTAAGCCTGCCTATTTTGCCTATAAGTTATATGTTAGAAAGTTTTATAAATATAAAGCATGCTTATCTAGTTATTATTGATTATCTTGATTGCTTAATTGATTTTTGTGCTAGACTTGATCTTACTGAAATTTGTGCATGCTCAATGAGTTAGTATACTAGAAGTTCTGATAGTTCCCTAAATGATGTATTATGACTGCCTTTTTGATGCTGTCAAAAGGGGGAATTTAGAAGTGTGCACGTAGGTGCTTGAACATTCGCCAAAGTCAAGGATGGATTCAGACCCGTCTTTATCTAAGGGGGAACGAAAGGTATACTTAGCTTAAAGGTAAAGTGAAAGTGTAAGTGAAAAATCATATTTAACTAGATATGATTCTATGTTTTATGTGATTGATATGCATAGTTCTATAAGTTTGAAATCATCAAAATGGGGAAATTGATAGTTCAGCTAAGTCTAGCTTAACTCAGTTTCTTAAGTTTGGATGATTGTAAACTTAGTATATCTAATGAATTTCACGAGTTTTACAGTGTTACATGATTTAAATGACTATATAAGAGTCTATCTTATATTGTACAAGTCTCGCTTAAATCAAATAACAAGTTTTAAGGTGTCGCTTAAGAGTTTTGAAGGAAACTACATCAGCGAGATAGTGGTGTTGAAGATTATAGTGAGAGAAGAAGCGCGATAGCGAGCTGGAATTTATCTAGAAAAGGAAAATGACAAAAACGTGTTTTGGATGGATTTTGATTAAGCGCACATGTTAAATGCCAAGTGTAACAGAATGCAAATTGCATCTTAATCAGCGAGATCCACCGTACATGCGCTTTTCTAAGTGTAAGTGGTAGAGCATGCGCTGAGAGTGTGTTAGCGGGCTTAACCATGTGGCAAGCACTGATTCACTATTCCAGTTGGTTCAACAAACTCAAGATTAGAAATTTTGTTAGCCAATAGGAAATTAACATGTTTGTAAATTACTTTATATTGTTAGCTAGTATTTAGAATTGTTTATAAATAGGAAAACTCAGAACCATTGATGTTTGCTAATTTTCTTGTATTCATGGATAAAGAGACTGTTGTAAAAGGGAAGCTTAAGTGAGTGTTTGAGAGAAAGGTATTCGAGGAAGAGTTGGAAGTTCAAGTGAGAGAATTGCAAAGTCTTTGTATTACACATGTGTAAGCTACCTTTTCCACAATAAAGTTAGTGATGAGTTTTATCCTAGACTTAATAGAAGTTGAAGGTTCTCATTTGTTGAATGATTTCTTGATCTACATTTTAAGCTTCTTTCTTCCGCATGTTTTGATCAAACTCCAAGTCCTTGAACCTTTGTTTGTGAAGAAGCTACCCTTGGTCCTACAGAGGTGGCAACATGCGACTGCTGCGGTGGCTACGGGGCTGCTACAGAATACAAGAAGAATGAAAATCGAAATGAAATGATAAAAAGAAACAGAAATAGGTGATTGTTATTACCGACGTCGAAGACAGAATCGACGAGGACGATGGAATAAGGTGAGGATGATCACCATGACATGACACAGACGTGGCAAAGTCAACAGAAGATGGCTTTACTGGTGGTTCACCGGAGAAGACAAAAATAGGGCGGCAACTGACAACGGCAGGCGATGACAGAGAAGAACGTGTGGCTCCTCCTTGACGGCGCGATAGTGCTGCTCGTCGGAGCTTTCATAATGAGGATTAAAGGGAGAGGAAAAAGAACAATGAGGGAGGTGTTTGGGCTCGAACGAACAGAGGAACGTGAACACGAATGGCAGAGGAGAATAAAGAACACAAATAATAAATTGGAAAGGTGGTATATATATAGCCTAGATTAAATGTCATGAATACAAAAGGATATGAATTGAAACGGCTAGGAATTAATTAAATTCCAAAACGACATAATCATTTAATTTTTGAAATGGTGGAATTAATATTCCAAGCAAGCAATCACTTTGTCAGGAAATGTAAAAATATCTCAAATAATATTTATTTATCCTATTTAATAAATAAATAGTTTGAAGAAATATTGCATTAGAAACTAGATTAAGACAGTTAAAATAATAACTTAACCGTATTCGCATAATCTCGATCAATTAATTATAGAATTAATTAAATTAACTGAATATTGAATTATGAAAATACCATAGAAAATAGAGGGTTATTACAAATAGAGCCCAAAGCCGCTTGTCTTTCTCAACTTGTGTCTAATGACATGCGTTGGGTGGACATAATCTCTGTCTCTAATGGATGCGCGAGCACTGTATGATTTTGGACAAAGGCCAAGGAAAATAGGGAAAAAATGCTGAGCTCTCGTGAACCTCGTGGGCCCGACCTTGAGCACTCAATATGGTGGTCGTGGAATACTCCTTGTGAAGAGGAGACAATTTAGTTCAACTCTTCTAGTAGGCACTATTATATTTCATTATGGTAGACGCTTTAGTGCTTCTTAAAAACGATAGATTTCGTGCTTCGTGAAAACGAAGCCTTTGTTGCTTAGTGAAAATAAAGGCTTTTAGTGCTACATAAAAATAAAGGCTTTGTTTCTTCGTGGAAACAAAGGTTTATATTGCAATGCTTCTCCTACCGAAGGCTTACATGATTTCAACAATGATTTATTTGATGAAGTTTTACATGCTTCACTTGGTGAAGGCTTACATGCTTCCAACAACGCTTCGCCTATCGAAGGCTTTCCTAATGCTCTATGACTTGGCATAGGCTTTTCAGACAACGCTTTGCTACTCAGCATAGGCCTACATGCTATATAATGCTATGTGGATTGGACAGAGGCTTACTCACTCTTCGACGATACTCTATGAAATGGACAAAGGCTTACACCATACATAAGGTTGCTCTGCGACTCGACAGAGGCTTACACCGAATACAAGGTTGTTCAGCGACTCGGCAGAGGCTTATGCTATAGTTTCATGCTGCTCTTTGACCAGTGTTCTAAAAACGCTAGGCAGGTGCTAGGCTGGGGGGGGGATAGTCGTCTAGGCAGATCAATATTATAACACTTATTTTTTATATTTAAAACAATTTCCTTATATGAAAATTAAATAGAAATATGTTGATTCATAATTTTCATAGTAATTCATAATTTAACTATGTTATTTTAATATAAGCATATAATTTCATTATTAATCATCCAAAATTGATAGACTTTATAGCATTCTTCATAAAGGTGATCTACAATACCATAACAAGAAAAATCCTACAACTTCAATGCAGATTTCAACTTAATAAAATAGAAATATAATTTAATCCTCCATTTCTTAATTCTCATTATCCTCCTCAACTTTAACATTAAGTTCTTACTCCGTGTTTGACTCATCATTCTCAAACTCATCATTATCTTCATATATATCATCCGTTGTTTCATCCAGTGTTCTAAAAACGCACCTAGATGGGGGCCTAGGCGCTAGACGACACCCTAATAGAAGCACCTTGGTGCACCTAGCCTCCTATACGGACGCCTAGACGGACGATTTTTTCCATCGCCTAGATGAAAACGCCTAGCAGGTAATTACAACGTTTGGGCGCCGCCTAGCGCCTAGGCAGGCCCCGCCTAGGCGCGTTTTTTAGAACACTATTCGTGACTCAACAATGGATTAAGCAATTGTTTCATGCAGCTTTGTGACTCGACAAAGGCTTACGTGATAGTTTCATGTTGCTCTGTAACTTGATAGAGGCTTACGCAATAGTTTCATGCTACTCTGTATCTTGATAAAGGCTTACGCAATAGTTTCATGTTGCTTTGTCACTCAGCAGAGGCTTACATGATAGTTTCATGCTGCTCTGTGAATCGACAAAGGCTTACGTGATATTTTCATGTTGCTTTGTGACTCGACAGATGCTTACGCGATAGTTCATTCTGCTCTGTGACTGGATAGAGGCGTATGCGATAGTTTCATGCTGCTTTGTGACTCAACAGAGGCTTACACGATAGTTTCTTGCTGCTTTGTGACTCGATAGGGCCTTACACGATTCACAAGGTGAAGGCTTCTATTCTCTCAACAACGCTTTTTCGAGAGAATAGAAAGCCTTCACCTTGTGAAAGGTGATAACGATAACAGATAATTAGGTAAAGTTTGGGATTGGAAGGTGATAACTTTTACTGGAATCCTAGGAACTGAACCTGAGTGCTATTTATGCTTAATTACTCCCGAGGATTAATACGTGGTCATAGATGTTCTAGGTTTAGGTTGATTTAGCGGAGCGCGATATCAGATGTTATTTCATCTTATACCTAGACTCTAGCAAAAGGTACATGACCTAGCAAAAGGTCAAATGATTCCACAAGGCGCTTTTCCGCTTTCCATTGCTTCAATGGGTGGAATAAACTTAAGGTCAAGTGGTGATGAAATTGAACTAGTTGCCTACAATGTTGATCATTTGAAGAGGGTCGGATGCTTGGCAACTAGGAATGACGAAGTTATGTTTTGGCTCTCCTACATTTCTAAGAGTCCATCAGGTCCCACTGCCCAGAGAATTACCATTAGGACCGTCTACTAGTGATTACTGCATCCAACCTGTTACACAGACTAATGAGGCACAATTATCAAATGATTCAGATAAGGAGGGTACCGCTCAAGGTCAACCCCATCCATGCATTGAGAGGAGTGTTGTTGTAACTCAATTTTGACTGATGATCGGTCATATATATGGACAAGTCGAATTGAAGAGCTAATTTAGACAGGTTAGCATGCCAGGATATATTAGAGTAGATGATGATAAAACTATACCGAGAGACATGCGAGCACATTGATGAGCTTCACAAACAGTAGTTAGCCTTATGGTCCACCCACTTCCCAGCTCAATGAGTCTTTCTATTTTCTTTTTTATTATCTTTCTTTTCATCTATTAAGAACCAAGCTTTATCAAATTATGGATAAAGATTAGGAAGATTTCACTTTGTCTTAGCTCTACTATTATGTGTCATCTCGTTGTTTTGAGCATGATTTGATGTGGTAGTTGTAATTTATTTTTGAGGTTATTGGGTCTGTATGTATGAGTCGTACATTTCATTGCAGTTTGTTATTGTATACAGTAGTTTTTCCAAAAAAAACAATAATAAAAGAAAAAAACGCTGCATAAAAGGCTATGAAAATAAAAAAGAGCCGTA
>NW_027366962.1:0-63658 GCF_046119375.1 Phyllobates terribilis
AAGGTGCAATTCTGAAAGTTTTTGCTTTTTCCCGCTCCTCTTAGCATGATAAAGAAGATTCAAAGAGAGTGAGGTGCCAGCTCCTTTCATTCAGTCAGTAGCTTCAAACATTTCTGGTATATGAATAACATGTTTTTCAATGACAAAAATCAATGAATATTGTAAATGCACAAACAGTAATTTCTCCGCATTGCAAGGTGCAATTCTGAAATTTTTTGATTTTTCCTGCTCCTCTTAGCATGATAAAGAAGATTCAAAGAGAGTGAGATGCCAGCTCCTTTCATTCAGTCAGTAGGTTCAATCATTTCTGGATGTTTTTCAATGGCAAAAATCAATGAATATTGTAAATGCACAAACTGTAATTTCTCCGCATTGCAAGGTGCAATTCTGAAATTTTTTGCTTTTTCCTGCTCCTCTTAGCATGATAAAGAAGATTCAAAGAGAGTGAGATGCCAGCTCCTTTCATTCAGTCAGTACCTTCAATCATTTCTGGACGTTTTTCAATGGCAAAAATCAATGAATATTGTAAATGCACAAACAGTAATTTCTCCGCATTGCAAGGTGCAAGTCTGAAATTTTTTGCTTTTTCCTGCTCCTCTTAGCATGATAAAGAAGATTCAAAGAGAGTGAGATGCCAGCTACTTTCATTCAGTCAGTAGCTTCAATCATTTCTGGACGTTTTTCAATGGTAAAAATCAATGAATATTGTAAATGCACAAACAGTAATTTCTCCACATTGCAAGGTGCAATTCTGAAATTTTTTGCTTTTTCCTGCTCCTCTTAGCATGATAAAGAAGATTCAAAGAGAGTGAGATGCCAGCTCCTTTCATTCAGTCAGTAGCTTCAAACATTTCTGGTATATGAATAACATGATGTTTTTCAATGGCAAAAATCAATGAATATTGTAAATGCACAAACAGTAATTTCTCCGCATTGCAAGGTGCAATTCTGAAATTTTTTGCTTTTTCCTGCTCCTCTTAGCATGATAAAGAAGATTCAAAGAGAGTGAGATGCCAGCTCCTTTCATTCAGTCAGTACCTTCAATCATTTCTGGACGTTTTTCAATGGCAAAAATCAATGAATATTGTAAATGCACAAACAGTAATTTCTCCGCATTGCAAGGTGCAATTCTGAAATTTTTTGCTTTTTCCCGCTCCTCTTAGCATGATAAAGAAGATTCAAAGAGAGTGAGGTGCCAGCTCCTTTCATTCAGTCAGTAGCTTCAAACATTTCTGGTATATGAATAACATGTTTTTCAATGGCAAAAATCAATGAATATTGTAAATGCACAAACAGTAATTTCTCCGCATTGCAAGGTGCAATTCTGAAATTTTTTGCTTTTTCCTGCTCCTCTTAGCATGATAAGAAGATTCAAAGAGAGTGAGATGCCAGCTCCTTTCATTCAGTCAGTAGCTTCAATCATTTCTGGACGTTTTTCAATGGCAAAAATCAATGAATATTGTAAATGCACAAACAGCAATTTCTCCGCATTGCAAGGTGCATTTCTGAAATTTTTTGCTTTTTCCTGCTCCTCTTAGCATGATAAACAAGATTCAAAGAGAGTGAGATGCCAGCTCCTTTCATTCAGTCAGTAGCTTCAATCATTTCTGGACGTTTTTCAATGGCAAAAATCAATGAATATTGTAAATGCACAAACAGTAATTTCTCCGCATTGCAAGGTGCAATTCTGAAATTTTTTGCTTTTTCCTGCTCCTCTTAGCATGATAAAGAAGATTCAAAGAGAGTGAGATGCCAGCTCCTTTCATTCAGTCAGTAGCTTCAAACATTTCTGGTATATGAATAACATGATGTTTTTCAATGGCAAAAATCAATGAATATTGTAAATGCACAAACAGTAATTTCTCCGCATTGCAAGGTGCAAGTCTGAAATTTTTTGCTTTTTCCTGCTCCTCTTAGCATGATAAAGAAGATTCAAAGAGAGTGAGATGCCAGCTCCTTTCATTCAGTCAGTAGCTTCAATCATTTCTGGATGTTTTTCAATGGCAAAAATCAATGAATATTGTAAATGCACAAACTGTAATTTCTCCGTATTGCAAGGTGCAATTCTGAAATTTTTTGCTTTTTCCTGCTCCTCTTAGCATGATAAAGAAGATTCAAAGAGAGTGAGATGCCAGCTCCTTTCATTCAGTCAGTAGCTTCAATCATTTCTGGACGTTTTTCAATGGCAAAAATCAATGAATATTGTAAATGCACAAACAGTAATTTCTCCGCATTGCAAGGTGCAATTCTGACATTTTTTGCTTTTTCCTGCTCCTCTTAGCATGATAAAGAAGATTCAAAGAGAGTGAGATGCCAGCTCCTTTCATTTAGTCAGTACCTTCAATCATTTCTGGACGTTTTTCAATGGCAAAAATCAATGAATATTGTAAATGCACAAACAGTAATTTCTCCGCATTGCAAGGTGCAATTCTGAAATTTTTTGCTTTTTCCCGCTCCTCTTAGCATGATAAAGAAGATTCAAAGAGAGTGAGGTGCCAGCTCCTTTCATTCAGTCAGTAGCTTCAAACATTTCTGGTATATGAATAACATGTTTTTCAATGGCAAAAATCAATGAATATTGTAAATGCACAAACAGTAATTTCTCCGCATTGCAAGGTGCAATTCTGAAATTTTTTGATTTTTCCTGCTCCTCTTAGCATGATAAAGAAGATTCAAAGAGAGTGAGATGCCAGCTCCTTTCATTCAGTCAGTAGCTTCAATCATTTCTGGACGTTTTTCAATGGCAAAAATCAATGAATATTGTAAATGCACAAACAGTAATTTCTCCGAATTGCAAGGTGCAATTCTGAAATTTTTTGCTTTTTCCTGCTCCTCTTAGCATGATAAAGAAGATTAAAAGAGAGTGAGATGCCAGCTCCTTTCATTCAGTCAGTAGCTTCAAACATTTCTGATATATGAATAACATGATGTTTTTCAATGGCAAAAATCAATGAATATTGTAAATGCACAAACAGTAATTTCTCCGCATTGCAAGGTGCAATTCTGAAATTTTTTGCTTTTTCCTGCTCCTCTTAGCATGATAAAGAAGATTCAAAGAGAGTGAGATGCCAGCTCCTTTCATTCAGTCAGTAGCTTCAAACATTTCTGGTATATGAATAACATGATGTTTTTCAATGGCAAAAATCAATGAATATTGTAAATGCACAAACAGTAATTTCTCCGCATTGCAAGGTGCAATTCTGAAATTTTTTGCTTTTTCCTGCTCCTCTTAGCATGATAAAGAAGATTCAAAGAGAGTGAGATGCCAGCTCCTTTCATTCAGTCAGTAGCTTCAAACATTTCTGGTATATGAATAACATGATGTTTTTCAATGGCAAAAATCAATGAATATTGTAAATGCACAAACAGTAATTTCTCCGCATTGCAAGGTGCAATTCTGAAATTTTTTGCTTTTTCCTGCTCCTCTTAGCATGATAAAGAAGATTCAAAGAGAGTGAGATGCCAGCTCCTTTCATTCAGTCAGTAGCTTCAATCATTTCTGGATGTTTTTCAATGGCAAAAATCAATGAATATTGTAAATGCACAAACTGTAATTTCTCCGCATTGCAAGGTGCAATTCTGAAATTTTTTGCTTTTTCCTGCTCCTCTTAGCATGATAAAGAAGATTCAAAGAGAGTGAGATGCCAGCTCCTTTCATTCAGTCAGTAGCTTCAATCATTTCTGGACGTTTTTCAGTGGCAAAAATCAATGAATATTGTAAATGCACAAACAGTAATTTCTCCGCATTGCAAGGTGCAATTCTGAAATTTTTTGCTTTTTCCTGCTCCTCTTAGCATGATAAAGAAGATTCAAAGAGAGTGAGATGCCAGCTCCTTTCATTCAGTCAGTACCTTCAATCATTTCTGGACGTTTTTCAATGGCAAAAATCAATGAATATTGTAAATGCACAAACAGTAATTTCTCCGCATTGCAAGGTGCAAGTCTGAAATTTTTTGCTTTTTCCTGCTCCTCTTAGCATGATAAAGAAGATTCAAAGAGAGTGAGATGCCAGCTACTTTCATTCAGTCAGTAGCTTCAATCATTTCTGGACGTTTTTCAATGGTAAAAATCAATGAATATTGTAAATGCACAAACAGTAATTTCTCCACATTGCAAGGTGCAATTCTGAAATTTTTTGCTTTTTCCTGCTCCTCTTAGCATGATAAAGAAGATTCAAAGAGAGTGAGATGCCAGCTCCTTTCATTCAGTCAGTAGCTTCAAACATTTCTGGTATATGAATAACATGATGTTTTTCAATGGCAAAAATCAATGAATATTGTAAATGCACAAACAGTAATTTCTCCGCATTGCAAGGTGCAATTCTGAAATTTTTTGCTTTTTCCTGCTCCTCTTAGCATGATAAAGAAGATTCAAAGAGAGTGAGATGCCAGCTCCTTTCATTCAGTCAGTAGCTTCAATCATTTCTGGATGTTTTTCAATGGCAAAAATCAATGAATATTGTAAATGCACAAACTGTAATTTCTCCGCATTGCAAGGTGCAATTCTGAAATTTTTTGCTTTTTCCTGCTCCTCTTAGCATGATAAAGAAGATTCAAAGAGAGTGAGATGCCAGCTCCTTTCATTCAGTCAGTAGCTTCAATCATTTCTGGACGTTTTTCAATGGCAAAAATCAATGAATATTGTAAATGCACAAACAGTAATTTCTCCGCATTGCAAGGTGCAATTCTGAAATTTATTGCTTTTTCCTGCTCCTCTTAGCATGATAAAGAAGATTCAAAGAGAGTGAGATGCCAGCTCCTTTCATTCAGTCAGTAGCTTCAATCATTTCTGGACGTTTTTCAATGGCAAAAATCAATGAATATTGTAAATGCACAAACAGTAATTTCTCCGCATTGCAAGGTGCAATTCTGAAAGTTTTTGCTTTTTCCCGCTCCTCTTAGCATGATAAAGAAGATTCAAAGAGAGTGAGGTGCCAGCTCCTTTCATTCAGTCAGTAGCTTCAAACATTTCTGGTATATGAATAACATGTTTTTCAATGGCAAAAATCAATGAATATTGTAAATGCACAAACAGTAATTTCTCCGCATTGCAAGGTGCAATTCTGAAATTTTTTGATTTTTCCTGCTCCTCTTAGCATGATAAAGAAGATTCAAAGAGAGTGAGATGCCAGCTCCTTTCATTCAGTCAGTAGGTTCAATCATTTCTGGATGTTTTTCAATGGCAAAAATCAATGAATATTGTAAATGCACAAACTGTAATTTCTCCGCATTGCAAGGTGCAATTCTGAAATTTTTTGCTTTTTCCTGCTCCTCTTAGCATGATAAAGAAGATTCAAAGAGAGTGAGATGCCAGCTCCTTTCATTCAGTCAGTAGCTTCAATCATTTCTGGACGTTTTTCAGTGGCAAAAATCAATGAATATTGTAAATGCACAAACAGTAATTTCTCCGCATTGCAAGGTGCAATTCTGAAATTTTTTGCTTTTTCCTGCTCCTCTTAGCATGATAAAGAAGATTCAAAGAGAGTGAGATGCCAGCTCCTTTCATTCAGTCAGTACCTTCAATCATTTCTGGACGTTTTTCAATGGCAAAAATCAATGAATATTGTAAATGCACAAACAGTAATTTCTCCGCATTGCAAGGTGCAATTCTGAAATTTTTTGCTTTTTCCCGCTCCTCTTAGCATGATAAAGAAGATTCAAAGAGAGTGAGGTGCCAGCTCCTTTCATTCAGTCAGTAGCTTCAAACATTTCTGGTATATGAATAACATGTTTTTCAATGGCAAAAATCAATGAATATTGTAAATGCACAAACAGTAATTTCTCCGCATTGCAAGGTGCAATTCTGAAATTTTTTGATTTTTCCTGCTCCTCTTAGCATGATAAAGAAGATTCAAAGAGAGTGAGATGCCAGCTCCTTTCATTCAGTCAGTAGCTTCAATCATTTCTGGACGTTTTTCAATGGCAAAAATCAATGAATATTGTAAATGCACAAACAGTAATTTCTCCGAATTGCAAGGTGCAATTCTGAAATTTTTTGCTTTTTCCTGCTCCTCTTAGCATGATAAAGAAGATTCAAAGAGAGTGAGATGCCAGCTCCTTTCATTCAGTCAGTAGCTTCAAACATTTCTGATATATGAATAACATGATGTTTTTCAATGGCAAAAATCAATGAATATTGTAAATGCACAAACAGTAATTTCTCCGCATTGCAAGGTGCAATTCTGAAATTTTTTGCTTTTTCCTGCTCCTCTTAGCATGATAAAGAAGATTCAAAGAGAGTGAGATGCCAGCTCCTTTCATTCAGTCAGTAGCTTCAAACATTTCTGGTATATGAATAACATGATGTTTTTCAATGGCAAAAATCAATGAATATTGTAAATGCACAAACAGTAATTTCTCCGCATTGCAAGGTGCAATTCTGAAATTTTTTGCTTTTTCCTGCTCCTCTTAGCATGATAAAGAAGATTCAAAGAGAGTGAGATGCCAGCTCCTTTCATTCAGTCAGTAGCTTCAAACATTTCTGGTATATGAATAACATGATGTTTTTCAATGGCAAAAATCAATGAATATTGTAAATGCACAAACAGTAATTTCTCCGCATTGCAAGGTGCAATTCTGAAATTTTTTGCTTTTTCCTGCTCCTCTTAGCATGATAAAGAAGATTCAAAGAGAGTGAGATGCCAGCTCCTTTCATTCAGTCAGTAGCTTCAATCATTTCTGGATGTTTTTCAATGGCAAAAATCAATGAATATTGTAAATGCACAAACTGTAATTTCTCCGCATTGCAAGGTGCAATTCTGAAATTTTTTGCTTTTTCCTGCTCCTCTTAGCATGATAAAGAAGATTCAAAGAGAGTGAGATGCCAGCTCCTTTCATTCAGTCAGTAGCTTCAATCATTTCTGGACGTTTTTCAGTGGCAAAAATCAATGAATATTGTAAATGCACAAACAGTAATTTCTCCGCATTGCAAGGTGCAATTCTGAAATTTTTTGCTTTTTCCTGCTCCTCTTAGCATGATAAAGAAGATTCAAAGAGAGTGAGATGCCAGCTCCTTTCATTCAGTCAGTACCTTCAATCATTTCTGGACGTTTTTCAATGGCAAAAATCAATGAATATTGTAAATGCACAAACAGTAATTTCTCCGCATTGCAAGGTGCAAGTCTGAAATTTTTTGCTTTTTCCTGCTCCTCTTAGCATGATAAAGAAGATTCAAAGAGAGTGAGATGCCAGCTACTTTCATTCAGTCAGTAGCTTCAATCATTTCTGGACGTTTTTCAATGGTAAAAATCAATGAATATTGTAAATGCACAAACAGTAATTTCTCCACATTGCAAGGTGCAATTCTGAAATTTTTTGCTTTTTCCTGCTCCTCTTAGCATGATAAAGAAGATTCAAAGAGAGTGAGATGCCAGCTCCTTTCATTCAGTCAGTAGCTTCAAACATTTCTGGTATATGAATAACATGATGTTTTTCAATGGCAAAAATCAATGAATATTGTAAATGCACAAACAGTAATTTCTCCGCATTGCAAGGTGCAATTCTGAAATTTTTTGCTTTTTCCTGCTCCTCTTAGCATGATAAAGAAGATTCAAAGAGAGTGAGATGCCAGCTCCTTTCATTCAGTCAGTAGCTTCAATCATTTCTGGATGTTTTTCAATGGCAAAAATCAATGAATATTGTAAATGCACAAACTGTAATTTCTCCGCATTGCAAGGTGCAATTCTGAAATTTTTTGCTTTTTCCTGCTCCTCTTAGCATGATAAAGAAGATTCAAAGAGAGTGAGATGCCAGCTCCTTTCATTCAGTCAGTAGCTTCAATCATTTCTGGACGTTTTTCAATGGCAAAAATCAATGAATATTGTAAATGCACAAACAGTAATTTCTCCGCATTGCAAGGTGCAATTCTGAAATTTATTGCTTTTTCCTGCTCCTCTTAGCATGATAAAGAAGATTCAAAGAGAGTGAGATGCCAGCTCCTTTCATTCAGTCAGTAGCTTCAATCATTTCTGGACGTTTTTCAATGGCAAAAATCAATGAATATTGTAAATGCACAAACAGTAATTTCTCCGCATTGCAAGGTGCAATTCTGAAAGTTTTTGCTTTTTCCCGCTCCTCTTAGCATGATAAAGAAGATTCAAAGAGAGTGAGGTGCCAGCTCCTTTCATTCAGTCAGTAGCTTCAAACATTTCTGGTATATGAATAACATGTTTTTCAATGGCAAAAATCAATGAATATTGTAAATGCACAAACAGTAATTTCTCCGCATTGCAAGGTGCAATTCTGAAATTTTTTGATTTTTCCTGCTCCTCTTAGCATGATAAAGAAGATTCAAAGAGAGTGAGATGCCAGCTCCTTTCATTCAGTCAGTAGGTTCAATCATTTCTGGATGTTTTTCAATGGCAAAAATCAATGAATATTGTAAATGCACAAACTGTAATTTCTCCGCATTGCAAGGTGCAATTCTGAAATTTTTTGCTTTTTCCTGCTCCTCTTAGCATGATAAAGAAGATTCAAAGAGAGTGAGATGCCAGCTCCTTTCATTCAGTCAGTAGCTTCAATCATTTCTGGACGTTTTTCAGTGGCAAAAATCAATGAATATTGTAAATGCACAAACAGTAATTTCTCCGCATTGCAAGGTGCAATTCTGAAATTTTTTGCTTTTTCCTGCTCCTCTTAGCATGATAAAGAAGATTCAAAGAGAGTGAGATGCCAGCTCCTTTCATTCAGTCAGTACCTTCAATCATTTCTGGACGTTTTTCAATGGCAAAAATCAATGAATATTGTAAATGCACAAACAGTAATTTCTCCGCATTGCAAGGTGCAAGTCTGAAATTTTTTGCTTTTTCCTGCTCCTCTTAGCATGATAAAGAAGATTCAAAGAGAGTGAGATGCCAGCTACTTTCATTCAGTCAGTAGCTTCAATCATTTCTGGACGTTTTTCAATGGTAAAAATCAATGAATATTGTAAATGCACAAACAGTAATTTCTCCACATTGCAAGGTGCAATTCTGAAATTTTTTGCTTTTTCCTGCTCCTCTTAGCATGATAAAGAAGATTCAAAGAGAGTGAGATGCCAGCTCCTTTCATTCAGTCAGTAGCTTCAAACATTTCTGGTATATGAATAACATGATGTTTTTCAATGGCAAAAATCAATGAATATTGTAAATGCACAAACAGTAATTTCTCCGCATTGCAAGGTGCAATTCTGAAATTTTTTGCTTTTTCCTGCTCCTCTTAGCATGATAAAGAAGATTCAAAGAGAGTGAGATGCCAGCTCCTTTCATTCAGTCAGTACCTTCAATCATTTCTGGACGTTTTTCAATGGCAAAAATCAATGAATATTGTAAATGCACAAACAGTAATTTCTCCGCATTGCAAGGTGCAATTCTGAAATTTTTTGCTTTTTCCCGCTCCTCTTAGCATGATAAAGAAGATTCAAAGAGAGTGAGGTGCCAGCTCCTTTCATTCAGTCAGTAGCTTCAAACATTTCTGGTATATGAATAACATGTTTTTCAATGGCAAAAATCAATGAATATTGTAAATGCACAAACAGTAATTTCTCCGCATTGCAAGGTGCAATTCTGAAATTTTTTGCTTTTTCCTGCTCCTCTTAGCATGATAAGAAGATTCAAAGAGAGTGAGATGCCAGCTCCTTTCATTCAGTCAGTAGCTTCAATCATTTCTGGACGTTTTTCAATGGCAAAAATCAATGAATATTGTAAATGCACAAACAGCAATTTCTCCGCATTGCAAGGTGCAATTCTGAAATTTTTTGCTTTTTCCTGCTCCTCTTAGCATGATAAAGAAGATTCAAAGAGAGTGAGATGTCAGCTCCTTTCATTCAGTCAGTAGCTTCAAACATTTCTGGTATATGAATAACATGATGTTTTTCAATGGCAAAAATCAATGAATATTGTAAATGCACAAACAGTAATTTCTCCGCATTGCAAGGTGCAATTCTGAAATTTTTTGCTTTTTCCTGCTCCTCTTAGCATGATAAAGAAGATTCAAAGAGAGTGAGATGCCAGCTCCTTTCATTCAGTCAGTAGCTTCAATCATTTCTGGATGTTTTTCAATGGCAAAAATCAATGAATATTGTAAATGCACAAACAGTAATTTCTCCGCATTGCAAGGTGCAATTCTGAAATTTTTTGCTTTTTCCTGCTCCTCTTAGCATGATAAAGAAGATTCAAAGAGAGTGAGATGCCAGCTCCTTTCGTTCAGTCAGTAGCTTCAATCATTTCTGGACGTTTTTCAATGGCAAAAATCATTGAATATTATAAATGCACAAACAGTAATTTCTCCGCATTGCAAGGTGCAATTCTGAAATTTTTTGCTTTTTCCCGCTCCTCTTAGCATGATAAAGAAGATTCAAAGAGAGTGAGGTGCCAGCTCCTTTCATTCAGTCAGTAGCTTCAAACATTTCTGGTATATGAATAACATGTTTTTCAATGGCAAAAATCAATGAATATTGTAAATGCACAAACAGTAATTTCTCCGCATTGCAAGGTGCAATTCTGAAATTTTTTGCTTTTTCCTGCTCCTCTTAGCATGATAAAGAAGATTCAAAGAGAGTGAGATGCCAGCTCCTTTCATTCAGTCAGTAGCTTCAATCATTTCTGGACGTTTTTCAATGGCAAAAATCAATGAATATTGTAAATGCACAAACAGTAATTTCTCCGCATTGCAAGGTGCAATTCTGAAATTTTTTGCTTTTTCCTGCTCCTCTTAGCATGATAAAGAAGATTCAAAGAGAGTGAGATGTCAGCTCCTTTCATTCAGTCAGTAGCTTCAAACATTTCTGGTATATGAATAACATGATGTTTTTCAATGGCAAAAATCAATGAATATTGTAAATGCACAAACAGTAATTTCTCCGCATTGCAAGGTGCAATTCTGAAATTTTTTGCTTTTTCCTGCTCCTCTTAGCATGATAAAGAAGATTCAAAGAGAGTGAGATGCCAGCTCCTTTCGTTCAGTCAGTAGCTTCAATCATTTCTGGACGTTTTTCAATGGCAAAAATCATTGAATATTATAAATGCACAAACAGTAATTTCTCCGCACTGCAAGGTGCAATTCTGAAATTTTTTGCTTTTTCCTGCTCCTCTTAGCATGATAAAGAAGATTCAAAGAGAGTGAGATGCCAGCTCCTTTCGTTCAGTCAGTAGCTTCAATCATTTCTGGACGTTTTTCAATGGCAAAAATCATTGAATATTATAAATGCACAAACAGTAATTTCTCCGCATTGCAAGGTGCAATTCTGAAATTTTTTGCTTTTTCCTGCTCCTCTTAGCATGATAAAGAAGATTCAAAGAGAGTGAGATGCCAGCTCCTTTCATTCAGTCAGTAGCTTCAAACATTTCTGGTATATGAATAACATGATGTTTTTCAATGGCAAAAATCAATGAATATTGTAAATGCACAAACAGTAATTTCTCCGCATTGCAAGGTGCAATTCTGAAATTTTTTGCTTTTTCCTGCTCCTCTTAGCATGATAAAGAAGATTCAAAGAGAGTGAGATGCCAGCTCCTTTCATTCAGTCAGTAGCTTCAATCATTTCTGGATGTTTTTCAATGGCAAAAATCAATGAATATTGTAAATGCACAAACAGTAATTTCTCCGCATTGCAAGGTGCAATTCTGAAATTTTTTGCTTTTTCCTGCTCCTCTTAGCATGATAAAGAAGATTCAAAGAGAGTGAGATGCCAGCTCCTTTCATTCAGTCAGTAGCTTCAATCATTTCTGGACGTTTTTCAATGGCAAAAACCAATGAATATTGTAAATGCACAAACAGTAATTTCTCCGCATTGCAAGGTGCAATTCTGAAATTTTTTGCTTTTTCCTGCTCCTCTTAGCATGATAAAGAAGATTCAAAGAGAGTGAGATGCCAGCTCCTTTCATTCAGTCAGTACCTTCAATCATTTCTGGACGTTTTTCAATGGCAAAAATCAATGAATATTGTAAATGCACAAACAGTAATTTCTCCGCATTGCAAGGTGCAATTCTGAAATTTTTTGCTTTTTCCCGCTCCTCTTAGCATGATAAAGAAGATTCAAAGAGAGTGAGGTGCCAGCTCCTTTCATTCAGTCAGTAGCTTCAAACATTTCTGGTATATGAATAACATGTTTTTCAATGGCAAAAATCAATGAATATTGTAAATGCACAAACAGTAATTTCTCCGCATTGCAAGGTGCAATTCTGAAATTTTTTGCTTTTATCTGCTCCTCTTAGCATGATAAGAAGATTCAAAGAGAGTGAGATGCCAGCTCCTTTCATTCAGTCAGTAGCTTCAATCATTTCTGGATGTTTTTCAATGGCAAAAATCAATGAATATTGTAAATGCACAAACAGCAATTTCTCCGCAATGCAAGGTGCAATTCTGAAATTTTTTGCTTTTTCCTGCTCCTCTTAGCATGATAAAGAAGATTCAAAGAGAGTGAGATGTCAGCTCCTTTCATTCAGTCAGTAGCTTCAAACATTTCTGGTATATGAATAACATGATGTTTTTCAATGGCAAAAATCAATGAATATTGTAAATGCACAAACAGTAATTTCTCCGCATTGCAAGGTGCAATTCTGAAATTTTTTGCTTTTTCCTGCTCCTCTTAGCATGATAAAGAAGATTCAAAGAGAGTGAGATGCCAGCTCCTTTCATTCAGTCAGTAGCTTCAATCATTTCTGGATGTTTTTCAATGGCAAAAATCAATGAATATTGTAAATGCACAAACAGTAATTTCTCCGCATTGCAAGGTGCAATTCTGAAATTTTTTGCTTTTTCCTGCTCCTCTTAGCATGATAAAGAAGATTCAAAGAGAGTGAGATGCCAGCTCCTTTCGTTCAGTCAGTAGCTTCAATCATTTCTGGACGTTTTTCAATGGCAAAAATCATTGAATATTATAAATGCACAAACAGTAATTTCTCCGCATTGCAAGGTGCAATTCTGAAATTTTTTGCTTTTTCCCGCTCCTCTTAGCATGATAAAGAAGATTCAAAGAGAGTGAGGTGCCAGCTCCTTTCATTCAGTCAGTAGCTTCAAACATTTCTGGTATATGAATAACATGTTTTTCAATGGCAAAAATCAATGAATATTGTAAATGCACAAACAGTAATTTCTCCGCATTGCAAGGTGCAATTCTGAAATTTTTTGCTTTTTCCTTCTCCTCTTAGCATGATAAAGAAGATTCAAAGAGAGTGAGATGCCAGCTCCTTTCATTCAGTCAGTACCTTCAATCATTTCTGGACGTTTTTCAATGGCAAAAATCAATGAATATTGTAAATGCACAAACAGTAATTTCTCCGCATTGCAAGGTGCAAGTCTGAAATTTTTTGCTTTTTCCTGCTCCTCTTAGCATGATAAAGAAGATTCAAAGAGAGTGAGATGCCAGCTACTTTCATTCAGTCAGTAGCTTCAATCATTTCTGGACGTTTTTCAATGGTAAAAATCAATGAATATTGTAAATGCACAAACAGTAATTTCTCCACATTGCAAGGTGCAATTCTGAAATTTTTTGCTTTTTCCTGCTCCTCTTAGCATGATAAAGAAGATTCAAAGAGAGTGAGATGCCAGCTCCTTTCATTCAGTCAGTAGCTTCAAACATTTCTGGTATATGAATAACATGATGTTTTTCAATGGCAAAAATCAATGAATATTGTAAATGCACAAACAGTAATTTCTCCGCATTGCAAGGTGCAATTCTGAAATTTTTTGCTTTTTCCTGCTCCTCTTAGCATGATAAAGAAGATTCAAAGAGAGTGAGATGCCAGCTCCTTTCATTCAGTCAGTAGCTTCAATCATTTCTGGATGTTTTTCAATGGCAAAAATCAATGAATATTGTAAATGCACAAACTGTAATTTCTCCGCATTGCAAGGTGCAATTCTGAAATTTTTTGCTTTTTCCTGCTCCTCTTAGCATGATAAAGAAGATTCAAAGAGAGTGAGATGCCGGCTCCTTTCATTCAGTCAGTAGCTTCAATCATTTCTGGACGTTTTTCAATGGCAAAAATCAATGAATATTGTAAATGCACAAACAGTAATTTCTCCGCATTGCAAGGTGCAATTCTGAAATTTATTGCTTTTTCCTGCTCCTCTTAGCATGATAAAGAAGATTCAAAGAGAGTGAGATGCCAGCTCCTTTCATTCAGTCAGTAGCTTCAATCATTTCTGGACGTTTTTCAATGGCAAAAATCAATGAATATTGTAAATGCACAAACAGTAATTTCTCCGCATTGCAAGGTGCAATTCTGAAAGTTTTTGCTTTTTCCCGCTCCTCTTAGCATGATAAAGAAGATTCAAAGAGAGTGAGGTGCCAGCTCCTTTCATTCAGTCAGTAGCTTCAAACATTTCTGGTATATGAATAACATGTTTTTCAATGGCAAAAATCAATGAATATTGTAAATGCACAAACAGTAATTTCTCCGCATTGCAAGGTGCAATTCTGAAATTTTTTGATTTTTCCTGCTCCTCTTAGCATGATAAAGAAGATTCAAAGAGAGTGAGATGCCAGCTCCTTTCATTCAGTCAGTAGGTTCAATCATTTCTGGATGTTTTTCAATGGCAAAAATCAATGAATATTGTAAATGCACAAACTGTAATTTCTCCGCATTGCAAGGTGCAATTCTGAAATTTTTTGCTTTTTCCTGCTCCTCTTAGCATGATAAAGAAGATTCAAAGAGAGTGAGATGCCAGCTCCTTTCATTCAGTCAGTAGCTTCAATCATTTCTGGACGTTTTTCAGTGGCAAAAATCAATGAATATTGTAAATGCACAAACAGTAATTTCTCCGCATTGCAAGGTGCAATTCTGAAATTTTTTGCTTTTTCCTGCTCCTCTTAGCATGATAAAGAAGATTCAAAGAGAGTGAGATGCCAGCTCCTTTCATTCAGTCAGTACCTTCAATCATTTCTGGACGTTTTTCAATGGCAAAAATCAATGAATATTGTAAATGCACAAACAGTAATTTCTCCGCATTGCAAGGTGCAATTCTGAAATTTTTTGCTTTTTCCCGCTCCTCTTAGCATGATAAAGAAGATTCAAAGAGAGTGAGGTGCCAGCTCCTTTCATTCAGTCAGTAGCTTCAAACATTTCTGGTATATGAATAACATGTTTTTCAATGGCAAAAATCAATGAATATTGTAAATGCACAAACAGTAATTTCTCCGCATTGCAAGGTGCAATTCTGAAATTTTTTGATTTTTCCTGCTCCTCTTAGCATGATAAAGAAGATTCAAAGAGAGTGAGATGCCAGCTCCTTTCATTCAGTCAGTAGCTTCAATCATTTCTGGACGTTTTTCAATGGCAAAAATCAATGAATATTGTAAATGCACAAACAGTAATTTCTCCGAATTGCAAGGTGCAATTCTGAAATTTTTTGCTTTTTCCTGCTCCTCTTAGCATGATAAAGAAGATTCAAAGAGAGTGAGATGCCAGCTCCTTTCATTCAGTCAGTAGCTTCAAACATTTCTGATATATGAATAACATGATGTTTTTCAATGGCAAAAATCAATGAATATTGTAAATGCACAAACAGTAATTTCTCCGCATTGCAAGGTGCAATTCTGAAATTTTTTGCTTTTTCCTGCTCCTCTTAGCATGATAAAGAAGATTCAAAGAGAGTGAGATGCCAGCTCCTTTCATTCAGTCAGTAGCTTCAAACATTTCTGGTATATGAATAACATGATGTTTTTCAATGGCAAAAATCAATGAATATTGTAAATGCACAAACAGTAATTTCTCCGCATTGCAAGGTGCAATTCTGAAATTTTTTGCTTTTTCCTGCTCCTCTTAGCATGATAAAGAAGATTCAAAGAGAGTGAGATGCCAGCTCCTTTCATTCAGTCAGTAGCTTCAAACATTTCTGGTATATGAATAACATGATGTTTTTCAATGGCAAAAATCAATGAATATTGTAAATGCACAAACAGTAATTTCTCCGCATTGCAAGGTGCAATTCTGAAATTTTTTGCTTTTTCCTGCTCCTCTTAGCATGATAAAGAAGATTCAAAGAGAGTGAGATGCCAGCTCCTTTCATTCAGTCAGTAGCTTCAATCATTTCTGGATGTTTTTCAATGGCAAAAATCAATGAATATTGTAAATGCACAAACTGTAATTTCTCCGCATTGCAAGGTGCAATTCTGAAATTTTTTGCTTTTTCCTGCTCCTCTTAGCATGATAAAGAAGATTCAAAGAGAGTGAGATGCCAGCTCCTTTCATTCAGTCAGTAGCTTCAATCATTTCTGGACGTTTTTCAGTGGCAAAAATCAATGAATATTGTAAATGCACAAACAGTAATTTCTCCGCATTGCAAGGTGCAATTCTGAAATTTTTTGCTTTTTCCTGCTCCTCTTAGCATGATAAAGAAGATTCAAAGAGAGTGAGATGCCAGCTCCTTTCATTCAGTCAGTACCTTCAATCATTTCTGGACGTTTTTCAATGGCAAAAATCAATGAATATTGTAAATGCACAAACAGTAATTTCTCCGCATTGCAAGGTGCAAGTCTGAAATTTTTTGCTTTTTCCTGCTCCTCTTAGCATGATAAAGAAGATTCAAAGAGAGTGAGATGCCAGCTACTTTCATTCAGTCAGTAGCTTCAATCATTTCTGGACGTTTTTCAATGGTAAAAATCAATGAATATTGTAAATGCACAAACAGTAATTTCTCCACATTGCAAGGTGCAATTCTGAAATTTTTTGCTTTTTCCTGCTCCTCTTAGCATGATAAAGAAGATTCAAAGAGAGTGAGATGCCAGCTCCTTTCATTCAGTCAGTAGCTTCAAACATTTCTGGTATATGAATAACATGATGTTTTTCAATGGCAAAAATCAATGAATATTGTAAATGCACAAACAGTAATTTCTCCGCATTGCAAGGTGCAATTCTGAAATTTTTTGCTTTTTCCTGCTCCTCTTAGCATGATAAAGAAGATTCAAAGAGAGTGAGATGCCAGCTCCTTTCATTCAGTCAGTAGCTTCAATCATTTCTGGATGTTTTTCAATGGCAAAAATCAATGAATATTGTAAATGCACAAACTGTAATTTCTCCGCATTGCAAGGTGCAATTCTGAAATTTTTTGCTTTTTCCTGCTCCTCTTAGCATGATAAAGAAGATTCAAAGAGAGTGAGATGCCAGCTCCTTTCATTCAGTCAGTAGCTTCAATCATTTCTGGACGTTTTTCAATGGCAAAAATCAATGAATATTGTAAATGCACAAACAGTAATTTCTCCGCATTGCAAGGTGCAATTCTGAAATTTATTGCTTTTTCCTGCTCCTCTTAGCATGATAAAGAAGATTCAAAGAGAGTGAGATGCCAGCTCCTTTCATTCAGTCAGTAGCTTCAATCATTTCTGGACGTTTTTCAATGGCAAAAATCAATGAATATTGTAAATGCACAAACAGTAATTTCTCCGCATTGCAAGGTGCAATTCTGAAAGTTTTTGCTTTTTCCCGCTCCTCTTAGCATGATAAAGAAGATTCAAAGAGAGTGAGGTGCCAGCTCCTTTCATTCAGTCAGTAGCTTCAAACATTTCTGGTATATGAATAACATGTTTTTCAATGGCAAAAATCAATGAATATTGTAAATGCACAAACAGTAATTTCTCCGCATTGCAAGGTGCAATTCTGAAATTTTTTGATTTTTCCTGCTCCTCTTAGCATGATAAAGAAGATTCAAAGAGAGTGAGATGCCAGCTCCTTTCATTCAGTCAGTAGGTTCAATCATTTCTGGATGTTTTTCAATGGCAAAAATCAATGAATATTGTAAATGCACAAACTGTAATTTCTCCGCATTGCAAGGTGCAATTCTGAAATTTTTTGCTTTTTCCTGCTCCTCTTAGCATGATAAAGAAGATTCAAAGAGAGTGAGATGCCAGCTCCTTTCATTCAGTCAGTAGCTTCAATCATTTCTGGACGTTTTTCAGTGGCAAAAATCAATGAATATTGTAAATGCACAAACAGTAATTTCTCCGCATTGCAAGGTGCAATTCTGAAATTTTTTGCTTTTTCCTGCTCCTCTTAGCATGATAAAGAAGATTCAAAGAGAGTGAGATGCCAGCTCCTTTCATTCAGTCAGTACCTTCAATCATTTCTGGACGTTTTTCAATGGCAAAAATCAATGAATATTGTAAATGCACAAACAGTAATTTCTCCGCATTGCAAGGTGCAAGTCTGAAATTTTTTGCTTTTTCCTGCTCCTCTTAGCATGATAAAGAAGATTCAAAGAGAGTGAGATGCCAGCTACTTTCATTCAGTCAGTAGCTTCAATCATTTCTGGACGTTTTTCAATGGTAAAAATCAATGAATATTGTAAATGCACAAACAGTAATTTCTCCACATTGCAAGGTGCAATTCTGAAATTTTTTGCTTTTTCCTGCTCCTCTTAGCATGATAAAGAAGATTCAAAGAGAGTGAGATGCCAGCTCCTTTCATTCAGTCAGTAGCTTCAAACATTTCTGGTATATGAATAACATGATGTTTTTCAATGGCAAAAATCAATGAATATTGTAAATGCACAAACAGTAATTTCTCCGCATTGCAAGGTGCAATTCTGAAATTTTTTGCTTTTTCCTGCTCCTCTTAGCATGATAAAGAAGATTCAAAGAGAGTGAGATGCCAGCTCCTTTCATTCAGTCAGTAGCTTCAATCATTTCTGGATGTTTTTCAATGGCAAAAATCAATGAATATTGTAAATGCACAAACAGTAATTTCTCCGCATTGCAAGGTGCAATTCTGAAATTTTTTGCTTTTTCCTGCTCCTCTTAGCATGATAAAGAAGATTCAAAGAGAGTGAGATGCCAGCTCCTTTCGTTCAGTCAGTAGCTTCAATCATTTCTGGACGTTTTTCAATGGCAAAAATCATTGAATATTATAAATGCACAAACAGTAATTTCTCCGCATTGCAAGGTGCAATTCTGAAATTTTTTGCTTTTTCCCGCTCCTCTTAGCATGATAAAGAAGATTCAAAGAGAGTGAGGTGCCAGCTCCTTTCATTCAGTCAGTAGCTTCAAACATTTCTGGTATATGAATAACATGTTTTTCAATGGCAAAAATCAATGAATATTGTAAATGCACAAACAGTAATTTCTCCGCATTGCAAGGTGCAATTCTGAAATTTTTTGCTTTTTCCTGCTCCTCTTAGCATGATAAAGAAGATTCAAAGAGAGTGAGATGCCAGCTCCTTTCATTCAGTCAGTAGCTTCAATCATTTCTGGACGTTTTTCAATGGCAAAAATCAATGAATATTGTAAATGCACAAACAGTAATTTCTCCGCATTGCAAGGTGCAATTCTGAAATTTTTTGCTTTTTCCTGCTCCTCTTAGCATGATAAAGAAGATTCAAAGAGAGTGAGATGTCAGCTCCTTTCATTCAGTCAGTAGCTTCAAACATTTCTGGTATATGAATAACATGATGTTTTTCAATGGCAAAAATCAATGAATATTGTAAATGCACAAACAGTAATTTCTCCGCATTGCAAGGTGCAATTCTGAAATTTTTTGCTTTTTCCTGCTCCTCTTAGCATGATAAAGAAGATTCAAAGAGAGTGAGATGCCAGCTCCTTTCGTTCAGTCAGTAGCTTCAATCATTTCTGGACGTTTTTCAATGGCAAAAATCATTGAATATTATAAATGCACAAACAGTAATTTCTCCGCACTGCAAGGTGCAATTCTGAAATTTTTTGCTTTTTCCTGCTCCTCTTAGCATGATAAAGAAGATTCAAAGAGAGTGAGATGCCAGCTCCTTTCGTTCAGTCAGTAGCTTCAATCATTTCTGGACGTTTTTCAATGGCAAAAATCATTGAATATTATAAATGCACAAACAGTAATTTCTCCGCATTGCAAGGTGCAATTCTGAAATTTTTTGCTTTTTCCTGCTCCTCTTAGCATGATAAAGAAGATTCAAAGAGAGTGAGATGCCAGCTCCTTTCATTCAGTCAGTAGCTTCAAACATTTCTGGTATATGAATAACATGATGTTTTTCAATGGCAAAAATCAATGAATATTGTAAATGCACAAACAGTAATTTCTCCGCATTGCAAGGTGCAATTCTGAAATTTTTTGCTTTTTCCTGCTCCTCTTAGCATGATAAAGAAGATTCAAAGAGAGTGAGATGCCAGCTCCTTTCATTCAGTCAGTAGCTTCAATCATTTCTGGATGTTTTTCAATGGCAAAAATCAATGAATATTGTAAATGCACAAACAGTAATTTCTCCGCATTGCAAGGTGCAATTCTGAAATTTTTTGCTTTTTCCTGCTCCTCTTAGCATGATAAAGAAGATTCAAAGAGAGTGAGATGCCAGCTCCTTTCATTCAGTCAGTAGCTTCAATCATTTCTGGACGTTTTTCAATGGCAAAAACCAATGAATATTGTAAATGCACAAACAGTAATTTCTCCGCATTGCAAGGTGCAATTCTGAAATTTTTTGCTTTTTCCTGCTCCTCTTAGCATGATAAAGAAGATTCAAAGAGAGTGAGATGCCAGCTCCTTTCATTCAGTCAGTACCTTCAATCATTTCTGGACGTTTTTCAATGGCAAAAATCAATGAATATTGTAAATGCACAAACAGTAATTTCTCCGCATTGCAAGGTGCAATTCTGAAATTTTTTGCTTTTTCCCGCTCCTCTTAGCATGATAAAGAAGATTCAAAGAGAGTGAGGTGCCAGCTCCTTTCATTCAGTCAGTAGCTTCAAACATTTCTGGTATATGAATAACATGTTTTTCAATGGCAAAAATCAATGAATATTGTAAATGCACAAACAGTAATTTCTCCGCATTGCAAGGTGCAATTCTGAAATTTTTTGCTTTTATCTGCTCCTCTTAGCATGATAAGAAGATTCAAAGAGAGTGAGATGTCAGCTCCTTTCATTCAGTCAGTAGCTTCAAACATTTCTGGTATATGAATAACATGATGTTTTTCAATGGCAAAAATCAATGAATATTGTAAATGCACAAACAGCAATTTCTCCGCAATGCAAGGTGCAATTCTGAAATTTTTTGCTTTTTCCTGCTCCTCTTAGCATGATAAAGAAGATTCAAAGAGAGTGAGATGTCAGCTCCTTTCATTCAGTCAGTAGCTTCAAACATTTCTGGTATATGAATAACATGATGTTTTTCAATGGCAAAAATCAATGAATATTGTAAATGCACAAACAGTAATTTCTCCGCATTGCAAGGTGCAATTCTGAAATTTTTTGCTTTTTCCTGCTCCTCTTAGCATGATAAAGAAGATTCAAAGAGAGTGAGATGCCAGCTCCTTTCATTCAGTCAGTAGCTTCAATCATTTCTGGATGTTTTTCAATGGCAAAAATCAATGAATATTGTAAATGCACAAACAGTAATTTCTCCGCATTGCAAGGTGCAATTCTGAAATTTTTTGCTTTTTCCTGCTCCTCTTAGCATGATAAAGAAGATTCAAAGAGAGTGAGATGCCAGCTCCTTTCGTTCAGTCAGTAGCTTCAATCATTTCTGGACGTTTTTCAATGGCAAAAATCATTGAATATTATAAATGCACAAACAGTAATTTCTCCGCATTGCAAGGTGCAATTCTGAAATTTTTTGCTTTTTCCCGCTCCTCTTAGCATGATAAAGAAGATTCAAAGAGAGTGAGGTGCCAGCTCCTTTCATTCAGTCAGTAGCTTCAAACATTTCTGGTATATGAATAACATGTTTTTCAATGGCAAAAATCAATGAATATTGTAAATGCACAAACAGTAATTTCTCCGCATTGCAAGGTGCAATTCTGAAATTTTTTGCTTTTTCCTTCTCCTCTTAGCATGATAAAGAAGATTCAAAGAGAGTGAGATGCCAGCTCCTTTCATTCAGTCAGTACCTTCAATCATTTCTGGACGTTTTTCAATGGCAAAAATCAATGAATATTGTAAATGCACAAACAGTAATTTCTCCGCATTGCAAGGTGCAAGTCTGAAATTTTTTGCTTTTTCCTGCTCCTCTTAGCATGATAAAGAAGATTCAAAGAGAGTGAGATGTCAGCTCCTTTCATTCAGTCAGTAGCTTCAAACATTTCTGGTATATGAATAACATGATGTTTTTCAATGGCAAAAATCAATGAATATTGTAAATGCACAAACAGTAATTTCTCCGCATTGCAAGGTGCAATTCTGAAATTTTTTGCTTTTTCCTGCTCCTCTTAGCATGATAAAGAAGATTCAAAGAGAGTGAGATGCCAGCTCCTTTCATTCAGTCAGTAGCTTCAATCATTTCTGGATGTTTTTCAATGGCAAAAATCAATGAATATTGTAAATGCACAAACAGTAATTTCTCCGCATTGCAAGGTGCAATTCTGAAATTTTTTGCTTTTTCCTGCTCCTCTTAGCATGATAAAGAAGATTCAAAGAGAGTGAGATGCCAGCTCCTTTCGTTCAGTCAGTAGCTTCAATCATTTCTGGACGTTTTTCAATGGCAAAAATCATTGAATATTATAAATGCACAAACAGTAATTTCTCCGCATTGCAAGGTGCAATTCTGAAATTTTTTGCTTTTTCCCGCTCCTCTTAGCATGATAAAGAAGATTCAAAGAGAGTGAGGTGCCAGCTCCTTTCATTCAGTCAGTAGCTTCAAACATTTCTGGTATATGAATAACATGTTTTTCAATGGCAAAAATCAATGAATATTGTAAATGCACAAACAGTAATTTCTCCGCATTGCAAGGTGCAATTCTGAAATTTTTTGCTTTTTCCTTCTCCTCTTAGCATGATAAAGAAGATTCAAAGAGAGTGAGATGCCAGCTCCTTTCATTCAGTCAGTACCTTCAATCATTTCTGGACGTTTTTCAATGGCAAAAATCAATGAATATTGTAAATGCACAAACAGTAATTTCTCCGCATTGCAAGGTGCAAGTCTGAAATTTTTTGCTTTTTCCTGCTCCTCTTAGCATGATAAAGAAGATTCAAAGAGAGTGAGATGCCAGCTCCTTTCATTCAGTCAGTAGCTTCAAACATTTCTGGTATATGAATAACATGATGTTTTTCAATGGCAAAAATCAATGAATATTGTAAATGCACAAACAGTAATTTCTCCGCATTGCAAGGTGCAATTCTGAAATTTTTTGCTTTTTCCTGCTCCTCTTAGCATGATAAAGAAGATTCAAAGAGAGTGAGATGCCAGCTCCTTTCATTCAGTCAGTAGCTTCAATCATTTCTGGATGTTTTTCAATGGCAAAAATCAATGAATATTGTAAATGCACAAACAGTAATTTCTCCGCATTGCAAGGTGCAATTCTGAAATTTTTTGCTTTTTCCTGCTCCTCTTAGCATGATAAAGAAGATTCAAAGAGAGTGAGATGCCAGCTCCTTTCGTTCAGTCAGTAGCTTCAATCATTTCTGGACGTTTTTCAATGGCAAAAATCATTGAATATTATAAATGCACAAACAGTAATTTCTCCGCATTGCAAGGTGCAATTCTGAAATTTTTTGCTTTTTCCTGCTCCTCTTAGCATGATAAAGAAGATTCAAAGAGAGTGAGATGCCAGCTCCTTTCGTTCAGTCAGTAGCTTCAATCATTTCTGGACGTTTTTCAATGGCAAAAATCATTGAATATTATAAATGCACAAACAGTAATTTCTCCGCATTGCAAGGTGCAATTCTGAAATTTTTTACTTTTTCCTGCTCCTCTTAGCATGATAAAGAAGATTCAAAGAGAGTGAGATGCCAGCTCCTTTCATTCAGTCAGTAGCTTCAATCATTTCTGGCATATGAATAACATGATGTTTTTCAATGGCAAAAATCAATGAATATTGTAAATGCACAAACAGTAATTTCTCCGCATTGCAAGGTGCAATTCTGAAATTTTTTGCTTTTTCCTGCTCCTCTTAGCATGATAAAGAAGATTCAAAGAGAGTGAGATGCCAGCTCCTTTCATTCAGTCAGTAGCTTCAAACATTTCTGGTATATGAATAACATGATGTTTTTCAATGGCAAAAATCAATGAATATTGTAAATGCACAAACAGTAATTTCTCCGCATTGCAAGGTGCAAGTCTGAAATTTTTTGCTTTTTCCTGCTCCTCTTAGCATGATAAAGAAGATTCAAAGAGAGTGAGATGCCAGCTACTTTCATTCAGTCAGTAGCTTCAATCATTTCTGGACGTTTTTCAATGGTAAAAATCAATGAATATTGTAAATGCACAAACAGTAATTTCTCCACATTGCAAGGTGCAATTCTGAAATTTTTTGCTTTTTCCTGCTCCTCTTAGCATGATAAAGAAGATTCAAAGAGAGTGAGATGCCAGCTCCTTTCATTCAGTCAGTAGCTTCAAACATTTCTGGTATATGAATAACATGATGTTTTTCAATGGCAAAAATCAATGAATATTGTAAATGCACAAACAGTAATTTCTCCGCATTGCAAGGTGCAATTCTGAAATTTTTTGCTTTTTCCTGCTCCTCTTAGCATGATAAAGAAGATTCAAAGAGAGTGAGAAGCCAGCTCCTTTCATTCAGTCAGTAGCTTCAAACATTTCTGGTATATGAATAACATGATGTTTTTCAATGGCAAAAATCAATGAATATTGTAAATGCACAAACAGTAATTTCTCCGCATTGCAAGGTGCAATTCTGAAATTTTTTGCTTTTTCCTGCTCCTCTTAGCATGATAAGAAGATTCAAAGAGAGTGAGATGCCAGCTCCTTTCATTCAGTCAGTAGCTTCAATCATTTCTGGACGTTTTTCAATGGCAAAAATCAATGAATATTGTAAATGCACAAACAGCAATTTCTCCGCATTGCAAGGTGCAATTCTGAAATTTTTTGATTTTTCCTGCTCCTCTTAGCATGATAAAGAAGATTCAAAGAGAGTGAGATGTCAGCTCCTTTCATTCAGTCAGTAGCTTCAAACATTTCTGGTATATGAATAACATGATGTTTTTCAATGGCAAAAATCAATGAATATTGTAAATGCACAAACAGTAATTTCTCCGCATTGCAAGGTGCAATTCTGAAATTTTTTGCTTTTTCCTGCTCCTCTTAGCATGATAAAGAAGATTCAAAGAGAGTGAGATGCCAGCTCCTTTCATTCAGTCAGTAGCTTCAATCATTTCTGGATGTTTTTCAATGGCAAAAATCAATGAATATTGTAAATGCACAAACAGTAATTTCTCCGCATTGCAAGGTGCAATTCTGAAATTTTTTGCTTTTTCCTGCTCCTCTTAGCATGATAAAGAAGATTCAAAGAGAGTGAGATGCCAGCTCCTTTCGTTCAGTCAGTAGCTTCAATCATTTCTGGACGTTTTTCAATGGCAAAAATCATTGAATATTATAAATGCACAAACAGTAATTTCTCCGCATTGCAAGGTGCAATTCTGAAATTTTTTGCTTTTTCCCGCTCCTCTTAGCATGATAAAGAAGATTCAAAGAGAGTGAGGTGCCAGCTCCTTTCATTCAGTCAGTAGCTTCAAACATTTCTGGTATATGAATAACATGTTTTTCAATGGCAAAAATCAATGAATATTGTAAATGCACAAACAGTAATTTCTCCGCATTGCAAGGTGCAATTCTGAAATTTTTTGCTTTTTCCTGCTCCTCTTAGCATGATAAAGAAGATTCAAAGAGAGTGAGATGCCAGCTCCTTTCATTCAGTCAGTAGCTTCAATCATTTCTGGACGTTTTTCAATGGCAAAAATCAATGAATATTGTAAATGCACAAACAGTAATTTCTCCGCATTGCAAGGTGCAATTCTGAAATTTTTTGCTTTTTCCTGCTCCTCTTAGCATGATAAAGAAGATTCAAAGAGAGTGAGATGTCAGCTCCTTTCATTCAGTCAGTAGCTTCAAACATTTCTGGTATATGAATAACATGATGTTTTTCAATGGCAAAAATCAATGAATATTGTAAATGCACAAACAGTAATTTCTCCGCATTGCAAGGTGCAATTCTGAAATTTTTTGCTTTTTCCTGCTCCTCTTAGCATGATAAAGAAGATTCAAAGAGAGTGAGAAGCCAGCTCCTTTCATTCAGTCAGTAGCTTCAAACATTTCTGGTATATGAATAACATGATGTTTTTCAATGGCAAAAATCAATGAATATTGTAAATGCACAAACAGTAATTTCTCCGCATTGCAAGGTGCAATTCTGAAATTTTTTGCTTTTTCCTGCTCCTCTTAGCATGATAAGAAGATTCAAAGAGAGTGAGATGCCAGCTCCTTTCATTCAGTCAGTAGCTTCAATCATTTCTGGACGTTTTTCAATGGCAAAAATCAATGAATATTGTAAATGCACAAACAGCAATTTCTCCGCATTGCAAGGTGCAATTCTGAAATTTTTTGATTTTTCCTGCTCCTCTTAGCATGATAAAGAAGATTCAAAGAGAGTGAGATGTCAGCTCCTTTCATTCAGTCAGTAGCTTCAAACATTTCTGGTATATGAATAACATGATGTTTTTCAATGGCAAAAATCAATGAATATTGTAAATGCACAAACAGTAATTTCTCCGCATTGCAAGGTGCAATTCTGAAATTTTTTGCTTTTTCCTGCTCCTCTTAGCATGATAAAGAAGATTCAAAGAGAGTGAGATGCCAGCTCCTTTCATTCAGTCAGTAGCTTCAATCATTTCTGGATGTTTTTCAATGGCAAAAATCAATGAATATTGTAAATGCACAAACAGTAATTTCTCCGCATTGCAAGGTGCAATTCTGAAATTTTTTGCTTTTTCCTGCTCCTCTTAGCATGATAAAGAAGATTCAAAGAGAGTGAGATGCCAGCTCCTTTCGTTCAGTCAGTAGCTTCAATCATTTCTGGACGTTTTTCAATGGCAAAAATCATTGAATATTATAAATGCACAAACAGTAATTTCTCCGCATTGCAAGGTGCAATTCTGAAATTTTTTGCTTTTTCCCGCTCCTCTTAGCATGATAAAGAAGATTCAAAGAGAGTGAGGTGCCAGCTCCTTTCATTCAGTCAGTAGCTTCAAACATTTCTGGTATATGAATAACATGTTTTTCAATGGCAAAAATCAATGAATATTGTAAATGCACAAACAGTAATTTCTCCGCATTGCAAGGTGCAATTCTGAAATTTTTTGCTTTTTCCTGCTCCTCTTAGCATGATAAAGAAGATTCAAAGAGAGTGAGATGCCAGCTCCTTTCATTCAGTCAGTAGCTTCAATCATTTCTGGACGTTTTTCAATGGCAAAAATCAATGAATATTGTAAATGCACAAACAGTAATTTCTCCGCATTGCAAGGTGCAATTCTGAAATTTTTTGCTTTTTCCTGCTCCTCTTAGCATGATAAAGAAGATTCAAAGAGAGTGAGATGTCAGCTCCTTTCATTCAGTCAGTAGCTTCAAACATTTCTGGTATATGAATAACATGATGTTTTTCAATGGCAAAAATCAATGAATATTGTAAATGCACAAACAGTAATTTCTCCGCATTGCAAGGTGCAATTCTGAAATTTTTTGCTTTTTCCTGCTCCTCTTAGCATGATAAAGAAGATTCAAAGAGAGTGAGATGCCAGCTCCTTTCATTCAGTCAGTAGCTTCAATCATTTCTGGATGTTTTTCAATGGCAAAAATCAATGAATATTGTAAATGCACAAACAGTAATTTCTCCGCATTGCAAGGTGCAATTCTGAAATTTTTTGCTTTTTCCTGCTCCTCTTAGCATGATAAAGAAGATTCAAAGAGAGTGAGATGCCAGCTCCTTTCGTTCAGTCAGTAGCTTCAATCATTTCTGGACGTTTTTCAATGGCAAAAATCATTGAATATTATAAATGCACAAACAGTAATTTCTCCGCATTGCAAGGTGCAATTCTGAAATTTTTTGCTTTTTCCTGCTCCTCTTAGCATGATAAAGAAGATTCAAAGAGAGTGAGATGCCAGCTCCTTTCGTTCAGTCAGTAGCTTCAATCATTTCTGGACGTTTTTCAATGGCAAAAATCATTGAATATTATAAATGCACAAACAGTAATTTCTCCGCATTGCAAGGTGCAATTCTGAAATTTTTTACTTTTTCCTGCTCCTCTTAGCATGATAAAGAAGATTCAAAGAGAGTGAGATGCCAGCTCCTTTCATTCAGTCAGTAGCTTCAATCATTTCTGGCATATGAATAACATGATGTTTTTCAATGGCAAAAATCAATGAATATTGTA
This sequence comes from Phyllobates terribilis, assembly GCF_046119375.1. Classification (NCBI taxonomy): domain Eukaryota; kingdom Metazoa; phylum Chordata; class Amphibia; order Anura; family Dendrobatidae; genus Phyllobates; species Phyllobates terribilis. Next base: position 28,048 of record NW_027366962.1, read on the forward strand.
AATGCACAAACAGTAATTTCTCCGCATTGCAAGGTGCAATTCTGAAATTTTTTGCTTTTTCCTGCTCCTCTTAGCATGATAAAGAAGATTCAAAGAGAGTGAGATGCCAGCTCCTTTCATTCAGTCAGTAGCTTCAAACATTTCTGGTATATGAATAACATGATGTTTTTCAATGGCAAAAATCAATGAATATTGTAAAAGCACAAACAGTAATTTCTCCGCATTGCAAGGTGCAAGTCTGAAATTTTTTGCTTTTTCCTACTCCTCTTAGCATGATAAAGAAGATTCAAAGAGAGTGAGATGCCAGCTACTTTCATTCAGTCAGTAGCTTCAATCATTTCTGGACGTTTTTCAATGGTAAAAATCAATGAATATTGTAAATGCACAAACAGTAATTTCTCCACATTGCAAGGTGCAATTCTGAAATTTTTTGCTTTTTCCTGCTCCTCTTAGCATGATAAAGAAGATTCAAAGAGAGTGAGATGCCAGCTCCTTTCATTCAGTCAGTAGCTTCAAACATTTCTGGTATATGAATAACATGATGTTTTTCAATGGCAAAAATCAATGAATATTGTAAATGCACAAACAGTAATTTCTCCGCATTGCAAGGTGCAATTCTGAAATTTTTTGCTTTTTCCTGCTCCTCTTAGCATGATAAAGAAGATTCAAAGAGAGTGAGATGCCAGCTCCTTTCATTCAGTCAGTAGCTTCAATCATTTCTGGATGTTTTTCAATGGCAAAAATCAATGAATATTGTAAATGCAAAAACTGTAATTTCTCCGCATTGCAAGGTGCAATTCTGAAATTTTTTGCTTTTTCCTGCTCCTCTTAGCATGATAAAGAAGATTCAAAGAGAGTGAGATGCCAGCTCCTTTCATTCAGTCAGTAGCTTCAATCATTTCTGGACGTTTTTCAATGGCAAAAACCAATGAATATTGTAAATGCACAAACAGTAATTTCTCCGCATTGCAAGGTGCAATTCTGAAATTTTTTGCTTTTTCCTGCTCCTCTTAGCATGATAAAGAAGATTCAAAGAGAGTGAGATGCCAGCTCCTTTCATTCAGTCAGTACCTTCAATCATTTCTGGACGTTTTTCAATGGCAAAAATCAATGAATATTGTAAATGCACAAACAGTAATTTCTCCGCATTGCAAGGTGCAATTCTGAAATTTTTTGCTTTTTCCTGCTCCTCTTAGCATGATAAAGAAGATTCAAAGAGAGTGAGATGCCAGCTCCTTTCATTCAGTCAGTAGCTTCAAACATTTCTGGTATATGAATAACATGATGTTTTTCAATGGCAAAAATCAATGAATATTGTAAATGCACAAACAGTAATTTCTCCGCATTGCAAGGTGCAATTCTGAAATTTTTTGCTTTTTCCTGCTCCTCTTAGCATGATAAAGAAGATTCAAAGAGAGTGAGATGCCAGCTCCTTTCATTCAGTCAGTAGCTTCAATCATTTCTGGATGTTTTTCAATGGCAAAAATCAATGAATATTGTAAATGCACAAACAGTAATTTCTCCGCATTGCAAGGTGCAATTCTGAAATTTTTTGCTTTTTCCTGCTCCTCTTAGCATGATAAAGAAGATTCAAAGAGAGTGAGATGTCAGCTCCTTTCATTCAGTCAGTAGCTTCAAACATTTCTGGTATATGAATAACATGATGTTTTTCAATGGCAAAAATCAATGAATATTGTAAATGCACAAACAGTAATTTCTCCGCATTGCAAGGTGCAATTCTGAAATTTTTTGCTTTTTCCTGCTCCTCTTAGCATGATAAAGAAGATTCAAAGAGAGTGAGATGCCAGCTCCTTTCGTTCAGTCAGTAGCTTCAATCATTTCTGGACGTTTTTCAATGGCAAAAATCATTGAATATTATAAATGCACAAACAGTAATTTCTCCGCATTGCAAGGTGCAATTCTGAATTTTTTTTTACTTTTTCCTGCTCCTCTTAGCATGATAAAGAAGATTCAAAGAGAGTGAGATGCCAGCTCCTTTCATTCAGTCAGTAGCTTCAATCATTTCTGGTATATGAATAACATGATGTTTTTCAATGGCAAAAATCAATGAATATTGTAAATGCACAAACAGTAATTTCTCCGCATTGCAAGGTGCAAGTCTGAAATTTTTTGCTTTTTCCTGCTCCTCTTAGCATGATAAAGAAGATTCAAAGAGAGTGAGATGCCAGCTACTTTCATTCAGTCAGTAGCTTCAATCATTTCTGGACGTTTTTCAATGGTAAAAATCAATGAATATTGTAAATGCACAAACAGTAATTTCTCCACATTGCAAGGTGCAATTCTGAAATTTTTTGCTTTTTCCTGCTCCTCTTAGCATGATAAAGAAGATTCAAAGAGAGTGAGATGCCAGCTCCTTTCATTCAGTCAGTAGCTTCAAACATTTCTGGTATATGAATAACATGATGTTTTTCAATGGCAAAAATCAATGAATATTGTAAATGCACAAACAGTAATTTCTCCGCATTGCAAGGTGCAATTCTGAAATTTTTTGCTTTTTCCTGCTCCTCTTAGCATGATAAAGAAGATTCAAAGAGAGTGAGGTGCCAGCTCCTTTCATTCAGTCAGTAGCTTCAAACATTTCTGGTATATGAATAACATGTTTTTCAATGGCAAAAATCAATGAATATTGTAAATGCACAAACAGTAATTTCTCCGCATTGCAAGGTGCAATTCTGAAATTTTTTGCTTTTTCCTGCTCCTCTTAGCATGATAAAGAAGATTCAAAGAGAGTGAGAAGCCAGCTCCTTTCATTCAGTCAGTAGCTTCAAACATTTCTGGTATATGAATAACATGATGTTTTTCAATGGCAAAAATCAATGAATATTGTAAATGCACAAACAGTAATTTCTCCGCATTGCAAGGTGCAATTCTGAAATTTTTTGCTTTTTCCTGCTCCTCTTAGCATGATAAGAAGATTCAAAGAGAGTGAGATGCCAGCTCCTTTCATTCAGTCAGTAGCTTCAATCATTTCTGGACGTTTTTCAATGGCAAAAATCAATGAATATTGTAAATGCACAAACAGCAATTTCTCCGCATTGCAAGGTGCAATTCTGAAATTTTTTGATTTTTCCTGCTCCTCTTAGCATGATAAAGAAGATTCAAAGAGAGTGAGATGTCAGCTCCTTTCATTCAGTCAGTAGCTTCAAACATTTCTGGTATATGAATAACATGATGTTTTTCAATGGCAAAAATCAATGAATATTGTAAATGCACAAACAGTAATTTCTCCGCATTGCAAGGTGCAATTCTGAAATTTTTTGCTTTTTCCTGCTCCTCTTAGCATGATAAAGAAGATTCAAAGAGAGTGAGATGCCAGCTCCTTTCATTCAGTCAGTAGCTTCAATCATTTCTGGATGTTTTTCAATGGCAAAAATCAATGAATATTGTAAATGCACAAACAGTAATTTCTCCGCATTGCAAGGTGCAATTCTGAAATTTTTTGCTTTTTCCTGCTCCTCTTAGCATGATAAAGAAGATTCAAAGAGAGTGAGATGCCAGCTCCTTTCGTTCAGTCAGTAGCTTCAATCATTTCTGGACGTTTTTCAATGGCAAAAATCATTGAATATTATAAATGCACAAACAGTAATTTCTCCGCATTGCAAGGTGCAATTCTGAAATTTTTTGCTTTTTCCCGCTCCTCTTAGCATGATAAAGAAGATTCAAAGAGAGTGAGGTGCCAGCTCCTTTCATTCAGTCAGTAGCTTCAAACATTTCTGGTATATGAATAACATGTTTTTCAATGGCAAAAATCAATGAATATTGTAAATGCACAAACAGTAATTTCTCCGCATTGCAAGGTGCAATTCTGAAATTTTTTGCTTTTTCCTGCTCCTCTTAGCATGATAAAGAAGATTCAAAGAGAGTGAGATGCCAGCTCCTTTCATTCAGTCAGTAGCTTCAATCATTTCTGGACGTTTTTCAATGGCAAAAATCAATGAATATTGTAAATGCACAAACAGTAATTTCTCCGCATTGCAAGGTGCAATTCTGAAATTTTTTGCTTTTTCCTGCTCCTCTTAGCATGATAAAGAAGATTCAAAGAGAGTGAGATGTCAGCTCCTTTCATTCAGTCAGTAGCTTCAAACATTTCTGGTATATGAATAACATGATGTTTTTCAATGGCAAAAATCAATGAATATTGTAAATGCACAAACAGTAATTTCTCCGCATTGCAAGGTGCAATTCTGAAATTTTTTGCTTTTTCCTGCTCCTCTTAGCATGATAAAGAAGATTCAAAGAGAGTGAGATGCCAGCTCCTTTCATTCAGTCAGTAGCTTCAATCATTTCTGGATGTTTTTCAATGGCAAAAATCAATGAATATTGTAAATGCACAAACAGTAATTTCTCCGCATTGCAAGGTGCAATTCTGAAATTTTTTGCTTTTTCCTGCTCCTCTTAGCATGATAAAGAAGATTCAAAGAGAGTGAGATGCCAGCTCCTTTCGTTCAGTCAGTAGCTTCAATCATTTCTGGACGTTTTTCAATGGCAAAAATCATTGAATATTATAAATGCACAAACAGTAATTTCTCCGCATTGCAAGGTGCAATTCTGAAATTTTTTGCTTTTTCCTGCTCCTCTTAGCATGATAAAGAAGATTCAAAGAGAGTGAGATGCCAGCTCCTTTCGTTCAGTCAGTAGCTTCAATCATTTCTGGACGTTTTTCAATGGCAAAAATCATTGAATATTATAAATGCACAAACAGTAATTTCTCCGCATTGCAAGGTGCAATTCTGAAATTTTTTACTTTTTCCTGCTCCTCTTAGCATGATAAAGAAGATTCAAAGAGAGTGAGATGCCAGCTCCTTTCATTCAGTCAGTAGCTTCAATCATTTCTGGCATATGAATAACATGATGTTTTTCAATGGCAAAAATCAATGAATATTATAAATGCACAAACAGTAATTTCTCCGCATTGCAAGGTGCAATTCTGAAATTTTTTGCTTTTTCCTGCTCCTCTTAGCATGATAAAGAAGATTCAAAGAGAGTGAGATGCCAGCTCCTTTCGTTCAGTCAGTAGCTTCAATCATTTCTGGACGTTTTTCAATGGCAAAAATCATTGAATATTATAAATGCACAAACAGTAATTTCTCCGCATTGCAAGGTGCAATTCTGAATTTTTTTTTACTTTTTCCTGCTCCTCTTAGCATGATAAAGAAGATTCAAAGAGAGTGAGATGCCAGCTCCTTTCATTCAGTCAGTAGCTTCAATCATTTCTGGTATATGAATAACATGATGTTTTTCAATGGCAAAAATCAATGAATATTGTAAATGCACAAACAGTAATTTCTCCGCATTGCAAGGTGCAAGTCTGAAATTTTTTGCTTTTTCCTGCTCCTCTTAGCATGATAAAGAAGATTCAAAGAGAGTGAGATGCCAGCTACTTTCATTCAGTCAGTAGCTTCAATCATTTCTGGACGTTTTTCAATGGTAAAAATCAATGAATATTGTAAATGCACAAACAGTAATTTCTCCACATTGCAAGGTGCAATTCTGAAATTTTTTGCTTTTTCCTGCTCCTCTTAGCATGATAAAGAAGATTCAAAGAGAGTGAGATGCCAGCTCCTTTCATTCAGTCAGTAGCTTCAAACATTTCTGGTATATGAATAACATGATGTTTTTCAATGGCAAAAATCAATGAATATTGTAAATGCACAAACAGTAATTTCTCCGCATTGCAAGGTGCAATTCTGAAATTTTTTGCTTTTTCCTGCTCCTCTTAGCATGATAAAGAAGATTCAAAGAGAGTGAGGTGCCAGCTCCTTTCATTCAGTCAGTAGCTTCAAACATTTCTGGTATATGAATAACATGTTTTTCAATGGCAAAAATCAATGAATATTGTAAATGCACAAACAGTAATTTCTCCGCATTGCAAGGTGCAATTCTGAAATTTTTTGCTTTTTCCTGCTCCTCTTAGCATGATAAAGAAGATTCAAAGAGAGTGAGAAGCCAGCTCCTTTCATTCAGTCAGTAGCTTCAAACATTTCTGGTATATGAATAACATGATGTTTTTCAATGGCAAAAATCAATGAATATTGTAAATGCACAAACAGTAATTTCTCCGCATTGCAAGGTGCAATTCTGAAATTTTTTGCTTTTTCCTGCTCCTCTTAGCATGATAAGAAGATTCAAAGAGAGTGAGATGCCAGCTCCTTTCATTCAGTCAGTAGCTTCAATCATTTCTGGACGTTTTTCAATGGCAAAAATCAATGAATATTGTAAATGCACAAACAGCAATTTCTCCGCATTGCAAGGTGCAATTCTGAAATTTTTTGATTTTTCCTGCTCCTCTTAGCATGATAAAGAAGATTCAAAGAGAGTGAGATGTCAGCTCCTTTCATTCAGTCAGTAGCTTCAAACATTTCTGGTATATGAATAACATGATGTTTTTCAATGGCAAAAATCAATGAATATTGTAAATGCACAAACAGTAATTTCTCCGCATTGCAAGGTGCAATTCTGAAATTTTTTGCTTTTTCCTGCTCCTCTTAGCATGATAAAGAAGATTCAAAGAGAGTGAGATGCCAGCTCCTTTCATTCAGTCAGTAGCTTCAATCATTTCTGGATGTTTTTCAATGGCAAAAATCAATGAATATTGTAAATGCACAAACAGTAATTTCTCCGCATTGCAAGGTGCAATTCTGAAATTTTTTGCTTTTTCCTGCTCCTCTTAGCATGATAAAGAAGATTCAAAGAGAGTGAGATGCCAGCTCCTTTCGTTCAGTCAGTAGCTTCAATCATTTCTGGACGTTTTTCAATGGCAAAAATCATTGAATATTATAAATGCACAAACAGTAATTTCTCCGCATTGCAAGGTGCAATTCTGAAATTTTTTGCTTTTTCCCGCTCCTCTTAGCATGATAAAGAAGATTCAAAGAGAGTGAGGTGCCAGCTCCTTTCATTCAGTCAGTAGCTTCAAACATTTCTGGTATATGAATAACATGTTTTTCAATGGCAAAAATCAATGAATATTGTAAATGCACAAACAGTAATTTCTCCGCATTGCAAGGTGCAATTCTGAAATTTTTTGCTTTTTCCTGCTCCTCTTAGCATGATAAAGAAGATTCAAAGAGAGTGAGATGCCAGCTCCTTTCATTCAGTCAGTAGCTTCAATCATTTCTGGACGTTTTTCAATGGCAAAAATCAATGAATATTGTAAATGCACAAACAGTAATTTCTCCGCATTGCAAGGTGCAATTCTGAAATTTTTTGCTTTTTCCTGCTCCTCTTAGCATGATAAAGAAGATTCAAAGAGAGTGAGATGTCAGCTCCTTTCATTCAGTCAGTAGCTTCAAACATTTCTGGTATATGAATAACATGATGTTTTTCAATGGCAAAAATCAATGAATATTGTAAATGCACAAACAGTAATTTCTCCGCATTGCAAGGTGCAATTCTGAAATTTTTTGCTTTTTCCTGCTCCTCTTAGCATGATAAAGAAGATTCAAAGAGAGTGAGATGCCAGCTCCTTTCATTCAGTCAGTAGCTTCAATCATTTCTGGATGTTTTTCAATGGCAAAAATCAATGAATATTGTAAATGCACAAACAGTAATTTCTCCGCATTGCAAGGTGCAATTCTGAAATTTTTTGCTTTTTCCTGCTCCTCTTAGCATGATAAAGAAGATTCAAAGAGAGTGAGATGCCAGCTCCTTTCGTTCAGTCAGTAGCTTCAATCATTTCTGGACGTTTTTCAATGGCAAAAATCATTGAATATTATAAATGCACAAACAGTAATTTCTCCGCATTGCAAGGTGCAATTCTGAAATTTTTTGCTTTTTCCTGCTCCTCTTAGCATGATAAAGAAGATTCAAAGAGAGTGAGATGCCAGCTCCTTTCGTTCAGTCAGTAGCTTCAATCATTTCTGGACGTTTTTCAATGGCAAAAATCATTGAATATTATAAATGCACAAACAGTAATTTCTCCGCATTGCAAGGTGCAATTCTGAAATTTTTTACTTTTTCCTGCTCCTCTTAGCATGATAAAGAAGATTCAAAGAGAGTGAGATGCCAGCTCCTTTCATTCAGTCAGTAGCTTCAATCATTTCTGGCATATGAATAACATGATGTTTTTCAATGGCAAAAATCAATGAATATTATAAATGCACAAACAGTAATTTCTCCGCATTGCAAGGTGCAATTCTGAAATTTTTTGCTTTTTCCTGCTCCTCTTAGCATGATAAAGAAGATTCAAAGAGAGTGAGATGCCAGCTCCTTTCATTCAGTCAGTAGCTTCAAATATTTCTGGTATATGAATAACATGATGTTTTTCAATGGCAAAAATCAATGAATATTGTAAATGCACAAACAGTAATTTCTCCGCATTGCAAGGTGCAAGTCTGAAATTTTTTGCTTTTTCCTACTCCTCTTAGCATGATATAGAAGATTCAAAGAGAGTGAGATGCCAGCTACTTTCATTCAGTCAGTAGCTTCAATCATTTCTGGACGTTTTTCAATGGTAAAAATCAATGAATATTGTAAATGCACAAACAGTAATTTCTCCACATTGCAAGGTGCAATTCTGAAATTTTTTGCTTTTTCCTGCTCCTCTTAGCATGATAAAGAAGATTCAAAGAGAGTGAGATGCCAGCTCCTTTCATTCAGTCAGTAGCTTCAAACATTTCTGGTATATGAATAACATGATGTTTTTCAATGGCAAAAATCAATGAATATTGTAAATGCACAAACAGTAATTTCTCCGCATTGCAAGGTGCAATTCTGAAATTTTTTGCTTTTTCCTGCTCCTCTTAGCATGATAAAGAAGATTCAAAGAGAGTGAGATGCCAGCTCCTTTCATTCAGTCAGTAGCTTCAAACATTTCTGGTATATGAATAACATGATGTTTTTCAATGGCAAAAATCAATGAATATTGTAAATGCACAAACAGTAATTTCTCCGCATTGCAAGGTGCAAGTCTGAAATTTTTTGCTTTTTCCTGCTCCTCTTAGCATGATAAAGAAGATTCAAAGAGAGTGAGATGCCAGCTACTTTCATTCAGTCAGTAGCTTCAATCATTTCTGGACGTTTTTCAATGGTAAAAATCAATGAATATTGTAAATGCACAAACAGTAATTTCTCCACATTGCAAGGTGCAATTCTGAAATTTTTTGCTTTTTCCTGCTCCTCTTAGCATGATAAAGAAGATTCAAAGAGAGTGAGATGCCAGCTCCTTTCATTCAGTCAGTAGCTTCAAACATTTCTGGTATATGAATAACATGATGTTTTTCAATGGCAAAAATCAATGAATATTGTAAATGCACAAACAGTAATTTCTCCGCATTGCAAGGTGCAATTCTGAAATTTTTTGCTTTTTCCTGCTCCTCTTAGCATGATAAAGAAGATTCAAAGAGAGTGAGATGCCAGCTCCTTTCATTCAGTCAGTAGCTTCAATCATTTCTGGATGTTTTTCAATGGCAAAAATCAATGAATATTGTAAATGCAAAAACTGTAATTTCTCCGCATTGCAAGGTGCAATTCTGAAATTTTTTGCTTTTTCCTGCTCCTCTTAGCATGATAAAGAAGATTCAAAGAGAGTGAGATGCCAGCTCCTTTCATTCAGTCAGTAGCTTCAATCATTTCTGGACGTTTTTCAATGGCAAAAACCAATGAATATTGTAAATGCACAAACAGTAATTTCTCCGCATTGCAAGGTGCAATTCTGAAATTTTTTGCTTTTTCCTGCTCCTCTTAGCATGATAAAGAAGATTCAAAGAGAGTGAGATGCCAGCTCCTTTCATTCAGTCAGTACCTTCAATAATTTCTGGACGTTTTTCAATGGCAAAAATCAATGAATATTGTAAATGCACAAACAGTAATTTCTCCGCATTGCAAGGTGCAATTCTGAAATTTTTTGCTTTTTCCTGCTCCTCTTAGCATGATAAAGAAGATTCAAAGAGAGTGAGATGCCAGCTCCTTTCATTCAGTCAGTAGCTTCAAACATTTCTGGTATATGAATAACATGATGTTTTTCAATGGCAAAAATCAATGAATATTGTAAATGCACAAACAGTAATTTCTCCGCATTGCAAGGTGCAATTCTGAAATTTTTTGCTTTTTCCTGCTCCTCTTAGCATGATAAAGAAGATTAAAAGAGAGTGAGATGCCAGCTCCTTTCATTCAGTCAGTAGCTTCAATCATTTCTGGATGTTTTTCAATGGCAAAAATCAATGAATATTGTAAATGCACAAACAGTAATTTCTCCGCATTGCAAGGTGCAATTCTGAAATTTTTTGCTTTTTCCTGCTCCTCTTAGCATGATAAAGAAGATTCAAAGAGAGTGAGATGTCAGCTCCTTTCATTCAGTCAGTAGCTTCAAACATTTCTGGTATATGAATAACATGATGTTTTTCAATGGCAAAAATCAATGAATATTGTAAATGCACAAACAGTAATTTCTCCGCATTGCAAGGTGCAATTCTGAAATTTTTTGCTTTTTCCTGCTCCTCTTAGCATGATAAAGAAGATTCAAAGAGAGTGAGATGCCAGCTCCTTTCGTTCAGTCAGTAGCTTCAATCATTTCTGGACGTTTTTCAATGGCAAAAATCATTGAATATTATAAATGCACAAACAGTAATTTCTCCGCATTGCAAGGTGCAATTCTGAATTTTTTTTTACTTTTTCCTGCTCCTCTTAGCATGATAAAGAAGATTCAAAGAGAGTGAGATGCCAGCTCCTTTCATTCAGTCAGTAGCTTCAATCATTTCTGGTATATGAATAACATGATGTTTTTCAATGGCAAAAATCAATGAATATTGTAAATGCACAAACAGTAATTTCTCCGCATTGCAAGGTGCAAGTCTGAAATTTTTTGCTTTTTCCTGCTCCTCTTAGCATGATAAAGAAGATTCAAAGAGAGTGAGATGCCAGCTACTTTCATTCAGTCAGTAGCTTCAATCATTTCTGGACGTTTTTCAATGGTAAAAATCAATGAATATTGTAAATGCACAAACAGTAATTTCTCCACATTGCAAGGTGCAATTCTGAAATTTTTTGCTTTTTCCTGCTCCTCTTAGCATGATAAAGAAGATTCAAAGAGAGTGAGATGCCAGCTCCTTTCATTCAGTCAGTAGCTTCAAACATTTCTGGTATATGAATAACATGATGTTTTTCAATGGCAAAAATCAATGAATATTGTAAATGCACAAACAGTAATTTCTCCGCATTGCAAGGTGCAATTCTGAAATTTTTTGCTTTTTCCTGCTCCTCTTAGCATGATAAAGAAGATTCAAAGAGAGTGAGGTGCCAGCTCCTTTCATTCAGTCAGTAGCTTCAAACATTTCTGGTATATGAATAACATGTTTTTCAATGGCAAAAATCAATGAATATTGTAAATGCACAAACAGTAATTTCTCCGCATTGCAACGTGCAATTCTGAAATTTTTTGCTTTTTCCTGCTCCTCTTAGCATGATAAAGAAGATTCAAAGAGAGTGAGATGCCAGCTCCTTTCATTCAGTCAGTAGCTTCAATCATTTCTGGACGTTTTTCAATGGCAAAAATCAATGAATATTGTAAATGCACAAACAGTAATTTCTCCGCATTGCAAGGTGCAATTCTGAAATTTTTTGCTTTTTCCTGCTCCTCTTAGCATGATAAAGAAGATTCAAAGAGAGTGAGATGTCAGCTCCTTTCATTCAGTCAGTAGCTTCAAACATTTCTGGTATATGAATAACATGATGTTTTTCAATGGCAAAAATCAATGAATATTGTAAATGCACAAACAGTAACTTCTCCGCATTGCAAGGTGCAATTCTGAAATTTTTTGCTTTTTCCTGCTCCTCTTAGCATGATAAAGAAGATTCAAAGAGAGTGAGATGCCAGCTCCTTTCATTCAGTCAGTAGCTTCAATCATTTCTGGATGTTTTTCAATGGCAAAAATCAATGAATATTGTAAATGCACAAACAGTAATTTCTCCGCATTGCAAGGTGCAATTCTGAAATTTTTTGCTTTTTCCTGCTCCTCTTAGCATGATAAAGAAGATTCAAAGAGAGTGAGATGCCAGCTCCTTTCGTTCAGTCAGTAGCTTCAATCATTTCTGGACGTTTTTCAATGGCAAAAATCATTGAATATTATAAATGCACAAACAGTAATTTCTCCGCATTGCAAGGTGCAATTCTGAAATTTTTTGCTTTTTCCCGCTCCTCTTAGCATGATAAAGAAGATTCAAAGAGAGTGAGGTGCCAGCTCCTTTCATTCAGTCAGTAGCTTCAAACATTTCTGGTATATGAATAACATGTTTTTCAATGGCAAAAATCAATGAATATTGTAAATGCACAAACAGTAATTTCTCCGCATTGCAAGGTGCAATTCTGAAATTTTTTGCTTTTTCCTGCTCCTCTTAGCATGATAAAGAAGATTCAAAGAGAGTGAGATGCCAGCTCCTTTCATTCAGTCAGTAGCTTCAATCATTTCTGGACGTTTTTCAATGGCAAAAATCAATGAATATTGTAAATGCATAAACAGTAATTTCTCCGCATTGCAAGGTGCAATTCTGAAATTTTTTGCTTTTTCCTGCTCCTCTTAGCATGATAAAGAAGATTCAAAGAGAGTGAGATGTCAGCTCCTTTCATTCAGTCAGTAGCTTCAAACATTTCTGGTATATGAATAACATGATGTTTTTCAATGGCAAAAATCAATGAATATTGTAAATGCACAAACAGTAATTTCTCCGCATTGCAAGGTGCAATTCTGAAATTTTTTGCTTTTTCCTGCTCCTCTTAGCATGATAAAGAAGATTCAAAGAGAGTGAGATGCCAGCTACTTTCATTCAGTCAGTAGCTTCAATCATTTCTGGACGTTTTTCAATGGTAAAAATCAATGAATATTGTAAATGCACAAACAGTAATTTCTCCACATTGCAAGGTGCAATTCTGAAATTTTTTGCTTTTTCCTGCTCCTCTTAGCATGATAAAGAAGATTCAAAGAGAGTGAGATGCCAGCTCCTTTCATTCAGTCAGTAGCTTCAAACATTTCTGGTATATGAATAACATGATGTTTTTCAATGGCAAAAATCAATGAATATTGTAAATGCACAAACAGTAATTTCTCCGCATTGCAAGGTGCAATTCTGAAATTTTTTGCTTTTTCCTGCTCCTCTTAGCATGATAAAGAAGATTCAAAGAGAGTGAGGTGCCAGCTCCTTTCATTCAGTCAGTAGCTTCAAACATTTCTGGTATATGAATAACATGTTTTTCAATGGCAAAAATCAATGAATATTGTAAATGCACAAACAGTAATTTCTCCGCATTGCAACGTGCAATTCTGAAATTTTTTGCTTTTTCCTGCTCCTCTTAGCATGATAAAGAAGATTCAAAGAGAGTGAGATGCCAGCTCCTTTCATTCAGTCAGTAGCTTCAATCATTTCTGGACGTTTTTCAATGGCAAAAATCAATGAATATTGTAAATGCACAAACAGTAATTTCTCCGCATTGCAAGGTGCAATTCTGAAATTTTTTGCTTTTTCCTGCTCCTCTTAGCATGATAAAGAAGATTCAAAGAGAGTGAGATGTCAGCTCCTTTCATTCAGTCAGTAGCTTCAAACATTTCTGGTATATGAATAACATGATGTTTTTCAATGGCAAAAATCAATGAATATTGTAAATGCACAAACAGTAACTTCTCCGCATTGCAAGGTGCAATTCTGAAATTTTTTGCTTTTTCCTGCTCCTCTTAGCATGATAAAGAAGATTCAAAGAGAGTGAGATGCCAGCTCCTTTCATTCAGTCAGTAGCTTCAATCATTTCTGGATGTTTTTCAATGGCAAAAATCAATGAATATTGTAAATGCACAAACAGTAATTTCTCCGCATTGCAAGGTGCAATTCTGAAATTTTTTGCTTTTTCCTGCTCCTCTTAGCATGATAAAGAAGATTCAAAGAGAGTGAGATGCCAGCTCCTTTCGTTCAGTCAGTAGCTTCAATCATTTCTGGACGTTTTTCAATGGCAAAAATCATTGAATATTATAAATGCACAAACAGTAATTTCTCCGCATTGCAAGGTGCAATTCTGAAATTTTTTGCTTTTTCCCGCTCCTCTTAGCATGATAAAGAAGATTCAAAGAGAGTGAGGTGCCAGCTCCTTTCATTCAGTCAGTAGCTTCAAACATTTCTGGTATATGAATAACATGTTTTTCAATGGCAAAAATCAATGAATATTGTAAATGCACAAACAGTAATTTCTCCGCATTGCAAGGTGCAATTCTGAAATTTTTTGCTTTTTCCTGCTCCTCTTAGCATGATAAAGAAGATTCAAAGAGAGTGAGATGCCAGCTCCTTTCATTCAGTCAGTAGCTTCAATCATTTCTGGACGTTTTTCAATGGCAAAAATCAATGAATATTGTAAATGCATAAACAGTAATTTCTCCGCATTGCAAGGTGCAATTCTGAAATTTTTTGCTTTTTCCTGCTCCTCTTAGCATGATAAAGAAGATTCAAAGAGAGTGAGATGTCAGCTCCTTTCATTCAGTCAGTAGCTTCAAACATTTCTGGTATATGAATAACATGATGTTTTTCAATGGCAAAAATCAATGAATATTGTAAATGCACAAACAGTAATTTCTCCGCATTGCAAGGTGCAATTCTGAAATTTTTTGCTATTTCCTGCTCCTCTTAGCATGATAAAGAAGATTCAAAGAGAGTGAGATGCCAGCTCCTTTCATTCAGTCAGTAGCTTCAATCATTTCTGGATGTTTTTCAATGGCAAAAATCAATGAATATTGTAAATGCACAAACAGTAATTTCTCCGCATTGCAAGGTGCAATTCTGAAATTTTTTGCTTTTTCCTGCTCCTCTTAGCATGATAAAGAAGATTCAAAGAGAGTGAGATGCCAGCTCCTTTCGTTCAGTCAGTAGCTTCAATCATTTCTGGACGTTTTTCAATGGCAAAAATCATTGAATATTATAAATGCACAAACAGTAATTTCTCCGCATTGCAAGGTGCAATTCTGAAATTTTTTACTTTTTCCTGCTCCTCTTAGCATGATAAAGAAGATTCAAAGAGAGTGAGATGCCAGCTCCTTTCATTCAGTCAGTAGCTTCAATCATTTCTGGATGTTTTTCAATGGCAAAAATCAATGAATATTGTAAATGCACACAGTAATTTCTCCGCATTGCAAGGTGCAATTCTGAAATTTTTTGCTTTTTCCTGCTCCTCTTAGCATGATAAAGAAGATTCAAAGAGAGTGAGATGCCAGCTCCTTTCGTTCAGTCAGTAGCTTCAATCATTTCTGGACGTTTTTCAAAGGCAAAAATCATTGAATATTATAAATGCACAAACAGTAATTTCTCCGCATTGCAAGGTGCAATTCTGAAATTTTTTGCTTTTTCCCGCTCCTCTTAGCATGATAAAGAAGATTCAAAGAGAGTGAGGTGCCAGCTCCTTTCATTCAGTCAGTAGCTTCAAACATTTCTGGTATATGAATAACATGTTTTTCAATGGCAAAAATCAATGAATATTGTAAATGCACAAACAGTAATTTCTCCGCATTGCAAGGTGCAATTCTGAAATTTTTTGCTTTTTCCTGCTCCTCTTAGCATGATAAAGAAGATTCAAAGAGAGTGAGATGCCAGCTCCTTTCATTCAGTCAGTAGCTTCAATCATTTCTGGACGTTTTTCAATGGCAAAAATCAATGAATATTGTAAATGCATAAACAGTAATTTCTCCGCATTGCAAGGTGCAATTCTGAAATTTTTTGCTTTTTCCTGCTCCTCTTAGCATGATAAAGAAGATTCAAAGAGAGTGAGATGTCAGCTCCTTTCATTCAGTCAGTAGCTTCAAACATTTCTGGTATATGAATAACATGATGTTTTTCAATGGCAAAAATCAATGAATATTGTAAATGCACAAACAGTAATTTCTCCGCATTGCAAGGTGCAATTCTGAAATTTTTTGCTATTTCCTGCTCCTCTTAGCATGATAAAGAAGATTCAAAGAGAGTGAGATGCCAGCTCCTTTCATTCAGTCAGTAGCTTCAATCATTTCTGGATGTTTTTCAATGGCAAAAATCAATGAATATTGTAAATGCACAAACAGTAATTTCTCCGCATTGCAAGGTGCAATTCTGAAATTTTTTGCTTTTTCCTGCTCCTCTTAGCATGATAAAGAAGATTCAAAGAGAGTGAGATGCCAGCTCCTTTCATTCAGTCAGTAGCTTCAATCATTTCTGGTATATGAATAACATGATGTTTTTCAATGGCAAAAATCAATGAATATTGTAAATGCACAAACAGTAATTTCTCCGCATTGCAAGGTGCAATTCTGAAATTTTTTGCTTTTTCCTGCTCCTCTTAGCATGATAAAGAAGATTCAAAGAGAGTGAGATGCCAGCTCCTTTCATTCAGTCAGTAGCTTCAAACATTTCTGGTATATGAATAACATAAAGCAAAAAATTTCAGAATTGCACCTTGCAATGCGGAGAAATTACTGTTTGTGCATTTACAATATTCATTGATTTTTGCCATTGAAAAACATCATGTTATTCATATACCAGAAATGTTTGAAGCTACTGACTGAATGAAAGGAGCTGGCATCTCACTCTCTTTGAATCTTCTTTATCATGCTAAGAGGAGCAGGAAAAAGCAAAAAATTTCAGAATTGCACCTTGCAATGTGGAGAAATTACTGTTTGTGCATTTACAATATTCATTGATTTTTACCATTGAAAAACGTCCAGAAATGATTGAAGCTACTGACTGAATGAAAGTAGCTGGCATCTCACTCTCTTTGAATCTTCTTTATCATGCTAAGAGGAGCAGGAAAAAGCAAAAAATTTCAGACTTGCACCTTGCAATGCGGAGAAATTACTGTTTGTGCATTTACAATATTCATTGATTTTTGCCATTGAAAAACATCATGTTATTCATATACCAGAAATGTTTGAAGCTACTGACTGAATGAAAGGAGCTGGCATCTCACTCTCTTTGAATCTTCTTTATCATGCTAAGAGGAGCAGGAAAAAGCAAAAAATTTCAGAATTGCACCTTGCAATGCGGAGAAATTACTGTTTGTGCATTTACAATATTCATTGATTTTTGCCATTGAAAAACATCATGTTATTCATATACCAGAAATGTTTGAAGCTACTGACTGAATGAAAGGAGCTGGCATCTCACTCTCTTTGAATCTTCTTTATCATGCTAAGAGGAGCAGGAAAAAGCAAAAAATTTCAGAATTGCACCTTGCAATGTGGAGAAATTACTGTTTGTGCATTTACAATATTCATTGATTTTTACCATTGAAAAACGTCCAGAAATGATTGAAGCTACTGACTGAATGAAAGTAGCTGGCATCTCACTCTCTTTGAATCTTCTTTATCATGCTAAGAGGAGCAGGAAAAAGCAAAAAATTTCAGACTTGCACCTTGCAATGCGGAGAAATTACTGTTTGTGCATTTACAATATTCATTGATTTTTGCCATTGAAAAACATCATGTTATTCATATACCAGAAATGTTTGAAGCTACTGACTGAATGAAAGGAGCTGGCATCTCACTCTCTTTGAATCTTCTTTATCATGCTAAGAGGAGCAGGAAAAAGCAAAAAATTTCAGAATTGCACCTTGCAATGCGGAGAAATTACTGTTTGTGCATTTACAATATTCATTGATTTTTGCCATTGAAAAACATCATGTTATTCATATACCAGAAATGATTGAAGCTACTGACTGAATGAAAGGAGCTGGCATCTCACTCTCTTTGAATCTTCTTTATCATGCTAAGAGGAGCAGGAAAAAGTAAAAAATTTCAGAATTGCACCTTGCAATGCGGAGAAATTACTGTTTGTGCATTTATAATATTCAATGATTTTTGCCATTAAAAAACGTCCAGAAATGATTGAAGCTACTGACTGAACGAAAGGAGCTGGCATCTCACTCTCTTTGAATCTTCTTTATCATGCTAAGAGGAGCAGGAAAAAGCAAAAAATTTCAGAATTGCACCTTGCAATGCGGAGAAATTACTGTTTGTGCATTTACAATATTCATTGATTTTTGCCATTGAAAAACATCCAGAAATGATTGAAGCTACTGACTGAATGAAAGGAGCTGGCATCTCACTCTCTTTGAATCTTCTTTATCATGCTAAGAGGAGCAGGAAAAAGCAAAAAATTTCAGAATTGCACCTTGCAATGCGGAGAAATTACTGTTTGTGCATTTACAATATTCATTGATTTTTGCCATTGAAAAACATCATGTTATTCATATACCAGAAATGTTTGAAGCTACTGACTGAATGAAAAGAGCTGACATCTCACTCTCTTTGAATCTTCTTTATCATGCTAAGAGGAGCAGGAAAAAGCAAAAAATTTCAGAATTGCACCTTGCAATGCGGAGAAATTACTGTTTGTGCATTTACAATATTCATTGATTTTTGCCATTGAAAAACGTCCAGAAATGATTGAAGCTACTGACTGAATGAAAGGAGCTGGCATCTCACTCTCTTTGAATCTTCTTTATCATGCTAAGAGGAGCAGGAAAAAGCAAAAAATTTCAGAATTGCACCTTGCAATGCGGAGAAATTACTGTTTGTGCATTTACAATATTCATTGATTTTTGCCATTGAAAAACATGTTATTCATATACCAGAAATGTTTGAAGCTACTGACTGAATGAAAGGAGCTGGCACCTCACTCTCTTTGAATCTTCTTTATCATGCTAAGAGGAGTGGGAAAAAGCAAAAAATTTCAGAATTGCACCTTGCAATGCGGAGAAATTACTGTTTGTGCATTTATAATATTCAATGATTTTTGCCATTGAAAAACGTCCAGAAATGATTGAAGCTACTGACTGAACGAAAGGAGCTGGCATCTCACTCTCTTTGAATCTTCTTTATCATGCTAAGAGGAGCAGGAAAAAGCAAAAAATTTCAGAATTGCACCTTGCAATGCGGAGAAATTACTGTTTGTGCATTTACAATATTCATTGATTTTTGCCATTGAAAAACATCCAGAAATGATTGAAGCTACTGACTGAATGAAAGGAGCTGGCATCTCACTCTCTTTGAATCTTCTTTATCATGCTAAGAGGAGCAGGAAAAAGCAAAAAATTTCAGAATTGCACCTTGCAATGCGGAGAAATTACTGTTTGTGCATTTACAATATTCATTGATTTTTGCCATTGAAAAACATCATGTTATTCATATACCAGAAATGTTTGAAGCTACTGACTGAATGAAAGGAGCTGACATCTCACTCTCTTTGAATCTTCTTTATCATGCTAAGAGGAGCAGGAAAAAGCAAAAAATTTCAGAATTGCACCTTGCAATGCGGAGAAATTGCTGTTTGTGCATTTACAATATTCATTGATTTTTGCCATTGAAAAACGTCCAGAAATGATTGAAGCTACTGACTGAATGAAAGGAGCTGGCATCTCACTCTCTTTGAATCTTCTTATCATGCTAAGAGGAGCAGGAAAAAGCAAAAAATTTCAGAATTGCACCTTGCAATGCGGAGAAATTACTGTTTGTGCATTTACAATATTCATTGATTTTTGCCATTGAAAAACATGTTATTCATATACCAGAAATGTTTGAAGCTACTGACTGAATGAAAGGAGCTGGCACCTCACTCTCTTTGAATCTTCTTTATCATGCTAAGAGGAGCGGGAAAAAGCAAAAAATTTCAGAATTGCACCTTGCAATGCGGAGAAATTACTGTTTGTGCATTTACAATATTCATTGATTTTTGCCATTGAAAAACGTCCAGAAATGATTGAAGGTACTGACTGAATGAAAGGAGCTGGCATCTCACTCTCTTTGAATCTTCTTTATCATGCTAAGAGGAGCAGGAAAAAGCAAAAAATTTCAGAATTGCACCTTGCAATGCGGAGAAATTACTGTTTGTGCATTTACAATATTCATTGGTTTTTGCCATTGAAAAACGTCCAGAAATGATTGAAGCTACTGACTGAATGAAAGGAGCTGGCATCTCACTCTCTTTGAATCTTCTTTATCATGCTAAGAGGAGCAGGAAAAAGCAAAAAATTTCAGAATTGCACCTTGCAATGCGGAGAAATTACAGTTTGTGCATTTACAATATTCATTGATTTTTGCCATTGAAAAACATCCAGAAATGATTGAAGCTACTGACTGAATGAAAGGAGCTGGCATCTCACTCTCTTTGAATCTTCTTTATCATGCTAAGAGGAGCAGGAAAAAGCAAAAAATTTCAGAATTGCACCTTGCAATGCGGAGAAATTACTGTTTGTGCATTTACAATATTCATTGATTTTTGCCATTGAAAAACATCATGTTATTCATATACCAGAAATGTTTGAAGCTACTGACTGAATGAAAGGAGCTGGCATCTCACTCTCTTTGAATCTTCTTTATCATGCTAAGAGGAGCAGGAAAAAGCAAAAAATTTCAGAATTGCACCTTGCAATGTGGAGAAATTACTGTTTGTGCATTTACAATATTCATTGATTTTTACCATTGAAAAACGTCCAGAAATGATTGAAGCTACTGACTGAATGAAAGTAGCTGGCATCTCACTCTCTTTGAATCTTCTTTATCATGCTAAGAGGAGCAGGAAAAAGCAAAAAATTTCAGACTTGCACCTTGCAATGCGGAGAAATTACTGTTTGTGCATTTACAATATTCATTGATTTTTGCCATTGAAAAACATCATGTTATTCATATACCAGAAATGTTTGAAGCTACTGAGTGAATGAAAGGAGCTGGCATCTCACTCTCTTTGAATCTTCTTTATCATGCTAAGAGGAGCAGGAAAAAGCAAAAAATTTCAGAATTGCACCTTGCAATGCGGAGAAATTACTGTTTGTGCATTTACAATATTCATTGATTTTTGCCATTGAAAAACATCCAGAAATGATTGAAGCTACTGACTGAATGAAAGGAGCTGGCATCTCACTCTCTTTGAATCTTCTTTATCATGCTAAGAGGAGCAGGAAAAAGCAAAAAATTTCAGAATTGCACCTTGCAATGCGGAGAAATTACTGTTTGTGCATTTACAATATTCATTGATTTTTGCCATTGAAAAACATCATGTTATTCATATACCAGAAATGTTTGAAGCTACTGACTGAATGAAAGGAGCTGGCATCTCACTCTCTTTGAATCTTCTTTATCATGCTAAGAGGAGCAGGAAAAAGCAAAAAATTTCAGAATTGCACCTTGCAATGCGGAGAAATTACTGTTTGTGCATTTACAATATTCATTGATTTTTGCCATTGAAAAACGTCCAGAAATGATTGAAGGTACTGACTGAATGAAAGGAGCTGGCATCTCACTCTCTTTGAATCTTCTTTATCATGCTAAGAGGAGCAGGAAAAAGCAAAAAATTTCAGAATTGCACCTTGCAATGCGGAGAAATTACTGTTTGTGCATTTACAATATTCATTGGTTTTTGCCATTGAAAAACGTCCAGAAATGATTGAAGCTACTGACTGAATGAAAGGAGCTGGCATCTCACTCTCTTTGAATCTTCTTTATCATGCTAAGAGGAGCAGGAAAAAGCAAAAAATTTCAGAATTGCACCTTGCAATGCGGAGAAATTACTGTTTGTGCATTTACAATATTCATTGATTTTTACCATTGAAAAACGTCCAGAAATGATTGAAGCTACTGACTGAATGAAAGTAGCTGGCATCTCACTCTCTTTGAATCTTCTTTATCATGCTAAGAGGAGCAGGAAAAAGCAAAAAATTTCAGACTTGCACCTTGCAATGCGGAGAAATTACTGTTTGTGCATTTACAATATTCATTGATTTTTGCCATTGAAAAACATCATGTTATTCATATACCAGAAATGTTTGAAGCTACTGACTGAATGAAAGGAGCTGGCATCTCACTCTCTTTGAATCTTCTTTATCATGCTAAGAGGAGCAGGAAAAAGCAAAAAATTTCAGAATTGCACCTTGCAATGCGGAGAAATTACTGTTTGTGCATTTACAATATTCATTGATTTTTGCCATTGAAAAACATCATGTTATTCATATACCAGAAATGTTTGAAGCTACTGACTGAATGAAAGGAGCTGGCATCTCACTCTCTTTGAATCTTCTTTATCATGCTAAGAGGAGCAGGAAAAAGCAAAAAATTTCAGAATTGCACCTTGCAATGTGGAGAAATTACTGTTTGTGCATTTACAATATTCATTGATTTTTACCATTGAAAAACGTCCAGAAATGATTGAAGCTACTGACTGAATGAAAGTAGCTGGCATCTCACTCTCTTTGAATCTTCTTTATCATGCTAAGAGGAGCAGGAAAAAGCAAAAAATTTCAGACTTGCACCTTGCAATGCGGAGAAATTACTGTTTGTGCATTTACAATATTCATTGATTTTTGCCATTGAAAAACATCATGTTATTCATATACCAGAAATGTTTGAAGCTACTGACTGAATGAAAGGAGCTGGCATCTCACTCTCTTTGAATCTTCTTTATCATGCTAAGAGGAGCAGGAAAAAGCAAAAAATTTCAGAATTGCACCTTGCAATGCGGAGAAATTACTGTTTGTGCATTTACAATATTCATTGATTTTTGCCATTGAAAAACATCATGTTATTCATATACCAGAAATGATTGAAGCTACTGACTGAATGAAAGGAGCTGGCATCTCACTCTCTTTGAATCTTCTTTATCATGCTAAGAGGAGCAGGAAAAAGTAAAAAATTTCAGAATTGCACCTTGCAATGCGGAGAAATTACTGTTTGTGCATTTACAATATTCATTGATTTTTGCCATTGAAAAACGTCCAGAAATGATTGAAGCTACTGACTGAATGAAAGGAGCTGGCATCTCACTCTCTTTGAATCTTCTTTATCATGCTAAGAGGAGCAGGAAAAAGCAAAAAATTTCAGAATTGCACCTTGCAATGCGGAGAAATTACTGTTTGTGCATTTACAATATTCATTGATTTTTGCCATTGAAAAACATGTTATTCATATACCAGAAATGTTTGAAGCTACTGACTGAATGAAAGGAGCTGGCACCTCACTCTCTTTGAATCTTCTTTATCATGCTAAGAGGAGCGGGAAAAAGCAAACAATTTCAGAATTGCACCTTGCAATGCGGAGAAATTACTGTTTGTGCATTTATAATATTCAATGATTTTTGCCATTGAAAAACGTAGAGAAATGATTGAAGCTACTGACTGAACGAAAGGAGCTGGCATCTCACTCTCTTTGAATCTTCTTTATCATGCTAAGAGGAGCAGGAAAAAGCAAAAAATTTCAGAATTGCACCTTGCAATGCGGAGAAATTACTGTTTGTGCATTTACAATATTCATTGATTTTTGCCATTGAAAAACATCCAGAAATGATTGAAGCTACTGACTGAATGAAAGGAGCTGGCATCTCACTCTCTTTGAATCTTCTTTATCATGCTAAGAGGAGCAGGAAAAAGCAAAAAATTTCAGAATTGCACCTTGCAATGCGGAGAAATTACTGTTTGTGCATTTACAATATTCATTGATTTTTGCCATTGAAAAACATCATGTTATTCATATACCAGAAATGTTTGAAGCTACTGACTGAATGAAAGGAGCTGACATCTCACTCTCTTTGAATCTTCTTTACCATGCTAAGAGGAGCAGGAAAAAGCAAAAAATTTCAGAATTGCACCTTGCAATGCGGAGAAATTACTGTTTGTGCATTTACAATATTCATTGATTTTTGCCATTGAAAAACGTCCAGAAATGATTGAAGCTACTGACTGAATGAAAGGAGCTGGCATCTCACTCTCTTTGAAACTTCTTTATCATGCTAAGAGGAGCAGGAAAAAGCAAAAAATTTCAGAATTGCACCTTGCAATGCGGAGAAATTACTGTTTGTGCATTTACAATATTCATTGATTTTTGCCATTGAAAAACATGTTATTCATATACCAGAAATGTTTGAAGCTACTGACTGAATGAAAGGAGCTGGCACCTCACTCTCTTTGAATCTTCTTTATCATGCTAAGAGGAGCAGGAAAAAGCAAAAAATTTCAGAATTGCACCTTGCAATGCGGAGAAATTACTGTTTGTGCATTTACAATATTCATTGATTTTTGCCATTGAAAAACGTCCAGAAATGATTGAAGCTACTGACTGAATGAAAGGAGCTGGCATCTCACTCTCTTTGAATCTTCTTTATCATGCTAAGAGGAGCAGGAAAAAGCAAAAAATTTCAGAATTGCACCTTGCAATGCGGAGAAATTACTGTTTGTGCATTTACAATATTCATTGATTTTTGCCATTGAAAAACATGTTATTCATATACCAGAATTGTTTGAAGCTACTGACTGAATGAAAGGAGCTGGCACCTCACTCTCTTTGAATCTTCTTTATCATGCTAAGAGGAGCGGGAAAAAGCAAAAAATTTCAGAATTGCACCTTGCAATGCGGAGAAATTACTGTTTGTGCATTTATAATATTCAATGATTTTTGCCATTGAAAAACGTCCAGAAATGATTGAAGCTACTGACTGAACGAAAGGAGCTGGCATCTCACTCTCTTTGAATCTTCTTTATCATGCTAAGAGGAGCAGGAAAAAGCAAAAAATTTCAGAATTGCACCTTGCAATGCGGAGAAATTACTGTTTGTGCATTTACAATATTCATTGATTTTTGCCATTGAAAAACATCCAGAAATGATTGAAGCTACTGACTGAATGAAAGGAGCTGGCATCTCACTCTCTTTGAATCTTCTTTATCATGCTAAGAGGAGCAGGAAAAAGCAAAAAATTTCAGAATTGCACCTTGCAATGCGGAGAAATTACTGTTTGTGCATTTACAATATTCATTGATTTTTGCCATTGAAAAACATCATGTTATTCATATACCAGAAATGTTTGAAGCTACTGACTGAATGAAAGGAGCTGACATCTCACTCTCTTTGAATCTTCTTTACCATGCTAAGAGGAGCAGGAAAAAGCAAAAAATTTCAGAATTGCACCTTGCAATGCGGAGAAATTACTGTTTGTGCATTTACAATATTCATTGATTTTTGCCATTGAAAAACGTCCAGAAATGATTGAAGCTACTGACTGAATGAAAGGAGCTGGCATCTCACTCTCTTTGAATCTTCTTTATCATGCTAAGAGGAGCAGGAAAAAGCAAAAAATTTCAGAATTGCACCTTGCAATGCGGAGAAATTACTGTTTGTGCATTTACAATATTCATTGATTTTTGCCATTGAAAAACATGTTATTCATATACCAGAAATGTTTGAAGCTACTGACTGAATGAAAGGAGCTGGCACCTCACTCTCTTTGAATCTTCTTTATCATGCTAAGAGGAGCGGGAAAAAGCAAAAAATTTCAGAATTGCACCTTGCAATGCGGAGAAATTACTGTTTGTGCATTTACAATATTCATTGATTTTTGCCATTGAAAAACGTCCAGAAATGATTGAAGGTACTGACTGAATGAAAGGAGCTGGCATCTCACTCTCTTTGAATCTTCTTTATCATGCTAAGAGGAGCAGGAAAAAGCAAAAAATTTCAGAATTGCACCTTGCAATGCGGAGAAATTACTGTTTGTGCATTTACAATATTCATTGGTTTTTGCCATTGAAAAACGTCCAGAAATGATTGAAGCTACTGACTGAATGAAAGGAGCTGGCATCTCACTCTCTTTGAATCTTCTTTATCATGCTAAGAGGAGCAGGAAAAAGCAAAAAATTTCAGAATTGCACCTTGCAATGCGGAGAAATTACAGTTTGTGCATTTACAATATTCATTGATTTTTGCCATTGAAAAACATCCAGAAATGATTGAAGCTACTGACTGAATGAAAGGAGCTGGCATCTCACTCTCTTTGAATCTTCTTTATCATGCTAAGAGGAGCAGGAAAAAGCAAAAAATTTCAGAATTGCACCTTGCAATGCGGAGAAATTACTGTTTGTGCATTTACAATATTCATTGATTTTTGCCATTGAAAAACATCATGTTATTCATATACCAGAAGTGTTTGAAGCTACTGACTGAATGAAAGGAGCTGGCATCTCACTCTCTTTGAATCTTCTTTATCATGCTAAGAGGAGCAGGAAAAAGCAAAAAATTTCAGAATTGCACCTTGCAATGTGGAGAAATTACTGTTTGTGCATTTACAATATTCATTGATTTTTACCATTGAAAAACGTCCAGAAATGATTGAAGCTACTGACTGAATGAAAGTAGCTGGCATCTCACTCTCTTTGAATCTTCTTTATCATGCTAAGAGGAGCAGGAAAAAGCAAAAAATTTCAGACTTGCACCTTGCAATGCGGAGAAATTACTGTTTGTGCATTTACAATATTCATTGATTTTTGCCATTGAAAAACATCATGTTATTCATATACCAGAAATGTTTGAAGCTACTGACTGAATGAAAGGAGCTGGCATCTCACTCTCTTTGAATCTTCTTTATCATGCTAAGAGGAGCAGGAAAAAGCAAAAAATTTCAGAATTGCACCTTGCAATGCGGAGAAATTACTGTTTGTGCATTTACAATATTCATTGATTTTTGCCATTGAAAAACATCCAGAAATGATTGAAGCTACTGACTGAATGAAAGGAGCTGGCATCTCACTCTCTTTGAATCTTCTTTATCATGCTAAGAGGAGCAGGAAAAAGCAAAAAATTTCAGAATTGCACCTTGCAATGCGGAGAAATTACTGTTTGTGCATTTACAATATTCATTGATTTTTGCCATTGAAAAACATCATGTTATTCATATACCAGAAATGTTTGAAGCTACTGACTGAATGAAAGGAGCTGACATCTCACTCTCTTTGAATCTTCTTTATCATGCTAAGAGGAGCAGGAAAAAGCAAAAAATTTCAGAATTGCACCTTGCAATGCGGAGAAATTACTGTTTGTGCATTTACAATATTCATTGATTTTTGCCATTGAAAAACATCCAGAAATGATTGAAGCTACTGACTGAATGAAAGGAGCTGGCATCTCACTCTCTTTGAATCTTCTTTATCATGCTAAGAGGAGCAGGAAAAAGCAAAAAATTTCAGAATTGCACCTTGCAATGCGGAGAAATTACTGTTTGTGCATTTACAATATTCATTGATTTTTGCCATTGAAAAACATCATGTTATTCATATACCAGAAATGTTTGAAGCTACTGACTGAATGAAAGGAGCTGGCATCTCACTCTCTTTGAATCTTCTTTATCATGCTAAGAGGAGCAGGAAAAAGCAAAAAATTTCAGAATTGCACCTTGCAATGCGGAGAAATTACTGTTTGTGCATTTACAATATTCATTGATTTTTACCATTGAAAAACGTCCAGAAATGATTGAAGCTACTGACTGAATGAAAGTAGCTGGCATCTCACTCTCTTTGAATCTTCTTTATCATGCTAAGAGGAGCAGGAAAAAGCAAAAAATTTCAGACTTGCACCTTGCAATGCGGAGAAATTACTGTTTGTGCATTTACAATATTCATTGATTTTTGCCATTGAAAAACATCATGTTATTCATATACCAGAAATGTTTGAAGCTACTGACTGAATGAAAGGAGCTGGCATCTCACTCTCTTTGAATCTTCTTTATCATGCTAAGAGGAGCAGGAAAAAGCAAAAAATTTCAGAATTGCACCTTGCAATGCGGAGAAATTACTGTTTGTGCATTTACAATATTCATTGATTTTTGCCATTGAAAAACATCATGTTATTCATATACCAGAAATGATTGAAGCTACTGACTGAATGAAAGGAGCTGGCATCTCACTCTCTTTGAATCTTCTTTATCATGCTAAGAGGAGCAGGAAAAAGCAAAAAATTTCAGAATTGCACCTTGCAATGCGGAGAAATTACTGTTTGTGCATTTACAATATTCATTGATTTTTGCAATTGAAAAACATGTTATTCATATACCAGAAATGTTTGAAGCTACTGACTGAATGAAAGGAGCTGGCACCTCACTCTCTTTGAATCTTCTTTATCATGCTAAGAGGAGCGGGAAAAAGCAAAAAATTTCAGAATTGCACCTTGCAATGCGGAGAAATTACTGTTTGTGCATTTATAATATTCAATGATTTTTGCCATTGAAAAACGTCCAGAAATGATTGAAGCTACTGACTGAACGAAAGGAGCTGGCATCTCACTCTCTTTGAATCTTCTTTATCATGCTAAGAGGAGCAGGAAAAAGCAAAAAATTTCAGAATTGCACCTTGCAATGCGGAGAAATTACTGTTTGTGCATTTACAATATTCATTGATTTTTGCCATTGAAAAACATGTTATTCATATACCAGAAATGTTTGAAGCTACTGACTGAATGAAAGGAGCTGGCACCTCACTCTCTTTGAATCTTCTTTATCATGCTAAGAGGAGCGGGAAAAAGCAAAAAATTTCAGAATTGCACCTTGCAATGCGGAGAAATTACTGTTTGTGCATTTACAATATTCATTGATTTTTGCCATTGAAAAACGTCCAGAAATGATTGAAGGTACTGACTGAATGAAAGGAGCTGGCATCTCACTCTCTTTGAATCTTCTTTATCATGCTAAGAGGAGCAGGAAAAAGCAAAAAATTTCAGAATTGCACCTTGCAATGCGGAGAAATTACTGTTTGTGCATTTACAATATTCATTGGTTTTTGCCATTGAAAAACGTCCAGAAATGATTGAAGCTACTGACTGAATGAAAGGAGCTGGCATCTCACTCTCTTTGAATCTTCTTTATCATGCTAAGAGGAGCAGGAAAAAGCAAAAAATTTCAGAATTGCACCTTGCAATGCGGAGAAATTACAGTTTGTGCATTTACAATATTCATTGATTTTTGCCATTGAAAAACATCCAGAAATGATTGAAGCTACTGACTGAATGAAAGGAGCTGGCATCTCACTCTCTTTGAATCTTCTTTATCATGCTAAGAGGAGCAGGAAAAAGCAAAAAATTTCAGAATTGCACCTTGCAATGCGGAGAAATTACTGTTTGTGCATTTACAATATTCATTGATTTTTGCCATTGAAAAACATCATGTTATTCATATACCAGAAGTGTTTGAAGCTACTGACTGAATGAAAGGAGCTGGCATCTCACTCTCTTTGAATCTTCTTTATCATGCTAAGAGGAGCAGGAAAAAGCAAAAAATTTCAGAATTGCACCTTGCAATGTGGAGAAATTACTGTTTGTGCATTTACAATATTCATTGATTTTTACCATTGAAAAACGTCCAGAAATGATTGAAGCTACTGACTGAATGAAAGTAGCTGGCATCTCACTCTCTTTGAATCTTCTTTATCATGCTAAGAGGAGCAGGAAAAAGCAAAAAATTTCAGACTTGCACCTTGCAATGCGGAGAAATTACTGTTTGTGCATTTACAATATTCATTGATTTTTGCCATTGAAAAACATCATGTTATTCATATACCAGAAATGTTTGAAGCTACTGACTGAATGAAAGGAGCTGGCATCTCACTCTCTTTGAATCTTCTTTATCATGCTAAGAGGAGCAGGAAAAAGCAAAAAATTTCAGAATTGCACCTTGCAATGCGGAGAAATTACTGTTTGTGCATTTACAATATTCATTGATTTTTGCCATTGAAAAACATCCAGAAATGATTGAAGCTACTGACTGAATGAAAGGAGCTGGCATCTCACTCTCTTTGAATCTTCTTTATCATGCTAAGAGGAGCAGGAAAAAGCAAAAAATTTCAGAATTGCACCTTGCAATGCGGAGAAATTACTGTTTGTGCATTTACAATATTCATTGATTTTTGCCATTGAAAAACATCATGTTATTCATATACCAGAAATGTTTGAAGCTACTGACTGAATGAAAGGAGCTGACATCTCACTCTCTTTGAATCTTCTTTATCATGCTAAGAGGAGCAGGAAAAAGCAAAAAATTTCAGAATTGCACCTTGCAATGCGGAGAAATTACTGTTTGTGCATTTACAATATTCATTGATTTTTGCCATTGAAAAACATCCAGAAATGATTGAAGCTACTGACTGAATGAAAGGAGCTGGCATCTCACTCTCTTTGAATCTTCTTTATCATGCTAAGAGGAGCAGGAAAAAGCAAAAAATTTCAGAATTGCACCTTGCAATGCGGAGAAATTACTGTTTGTGCATTTACAATATTCATTGATTTTTGCCATTGAAAAACATCATGTTATTCATATACCAGAAATGTTTGAAGCTACTGACTGAATGAAAGGAGCTGGCATCTCACTCTCTTTGAATCTTCTTTATCATGCTAAGAGGAGCAGGAAAAAGCAAAAAATTTCAGAATTGCACCTTGCAATGCGGAGAAATTACTGTTTGTGCATTTACAATATTCATTGATTTTTACCATTGAAAAACGTCCCGAAATGATTGAAGCTACTGACTGAATGAAAGTAGCTGGCATCTCACTCTCTTTGAATCTTCTTTATCATGCTAAGAGGAGCAGGAAAAAGCAAAAAATTTCAGACTTGCACCTTGCAATGCGGAGAAATTACTGTTTGTGCATTTACAATATTCATTGATTTTTGCCATTGAAAAACATCATGTTATTCATATACCAGAAATGTTTGAAGCTACTGACTGAATGAAAGGAGCTGGCATCTCACTCTCTTTGAATCTTCTTTATCATGCTAAGAGGAGCAGGAAAAAGCAAAAAATTTCAGAATTGCACCTTGCAATGCGGAGAAATTACTGTTTGTGCATTTACAATATTCATTGATTTTTGCCATTGAAAAACATCATGTTATTCATATACCAGAAATGATTGAAGCTACTGACTGAATGAAAGGAGCTGGCATCTCACTCTCTTTGAATCTTCTTTATCATGCTAAGAGGAGCAGGAAAAAGTAAAAAATTTCAGAATTGCACCTTGCAATGCGGAGAAATTACTGTTTGTGCATTTATAATATTCAATGATTTTTGCCATTGAAAAACGTCCAGAAATGATTGAAGCTACTGACTGAACGAAAGGAGCTGGCATCTCACTCTCTTTGAATCTTCTTTATCATGCTAAGAGGAGCAGGAAAAAGCAAAAAATTTCAGAATTGCACCTTGCAATGCGGAGAAATTACTGTTTGTGCATTTACAATATTCATTGATTTTTGCCATTGAAAAACATCCAGAAATGATTGAAGCTACTGACTGAATGAAAGGAGCTGGCATCTCACTCTCTTTGAATCTTCTTTATCATGCTAAGAGGAGCAGGAAAAAGCAAAAAATTTCAGAATTGCACCTTGCAATGCGGAGAAATTACTGTTTGTGCATTTACAATATTCATTGATTTTTGCCATTGAAAAACATCATGTTATTCATATACCAGAAATGTTTGAAGCTACTGACTGAATGAAAGGAGCTGACATCTCACTCTCTTTGAATCTTCTTTATCATGCTAAGAGGAGCAGGAAAAAGCAAAAAATTTCAGAATTGCACCTTGCAATGCGGAGAAATTACTGTTTGTGCATTTACAATATTCATTGATTTTTGCCATTGAAAAACGTCCAGAAATGATTGAAGCTACTGACTGAATGAAAGGAGCTGGCATCTCACTCTCTTTGAATCTTCTTTATCATGCTAAGAGGAGCAGGAAAAAGCAAAAAATTTCAGAATTGCACCTTGCAATGCGGAGAAATTACTGTTTGTGCATTTACAATATTCATTGATTTTTGCCATTGAAAAACATGTTATTCATATACCAGAAATGTTTGAAGCTACTGACTGAATGAAAGGAGCTGGCACCTCACTCTCTTTGAATCTTCTTTATCATGCTAAGAGGAGCGGGAAAAAGCAAAAAATTTCAGAATTGCACCTTGCAATGCGGAGAAATTACTGTTTGTGCATTTATAATATTCAATGATTTTTGCCATTGAAAAACGTCCAGAAATGATTGAAGCTACTGACTGAACGAAAGGAGCTGGCATCTCACTCTCTTTGAATCTTCTTTATCATGCTAAGAGGAGCAGGAAAAAGCAAAAAATTTCAGAATTGCACCTTGCAATGCGGAGAAATTACTGTTTGTGCATTTACAATATTCATTGATTTTTGCCATTGAAAAACATCCAGAAATGATTGAAGCTACTGACTGAATGAAAGGAGCTGGCATCTCACTCTCTTTGAATCTTCTTTATCATGCTAAGAGGAGCAGGAAAAAGCAAAAAATTTCAGAATTGCACCTTGCAATGCGGAGAAATTACTGTTTGTGCATTTACAATATTCATTGATTTTTGCCATTGAAAAACATCATGTTATTCATATACCAGAAATGTTTGAAGCTACTGACTGAATGAAAGGAGCTGACATCTCACTCTCTTTGAATCTTCTTTACCATGCTAAGAGGAGCAGGAAAAAGCAAAAAATTTCAGAATTGCACCTTGCAATGCGGAGAAATTACTGTTTGTGCATTTACAATATTCATTGATTTTTGCCATTGAAAAACGTCCAGAAATGATTGAAGCTACTGACTGAATGAAAGGAGCTGGCATCTCACTCTCTTTGAATCTTCTTTATCATGCTAAGAGGAGCAGGAAAAAGCAAAAAATTTCAGAATTGCACCTTGCAATGCAGAGAAATTACTGTTTGTGCATTTACAATATTCATTGATTTTTGCCATTGAAAAACATGTTATTCATATACCAGAAATGTTTGAAGCTACTGACTGAATGAAAGGAGCTGGCACCTCACTCTCTTTGAATCTTCTTTATCATGCTAAGAGGAGCGGGAAAAAGCAAAAAATTTCAGAATTGCACCTTGCAATGCGGAGAAATTACTGTTTGTGCATTTACAATATTCATTGATTTTTGCCATTGAAAAACGTCCAGAAATGATTGAAGGTACTGACTGAATGAAAGGAGCTGGCATCTCACTCTCTTTGAATCTTCTTTATCATGCTAAGAGGAGCAGGAAAAAGCAAAAAATTTCAGAATTGCACCTTGCAATGCGGAGAAATTACTGTTTGTGCATTTACAATATTCATTGGTTTTTGCCATTGAAAAACGTCCAGAAATGATTGAAGCTACTGACTGAATGAAAGGAGCTGGCATCTCACTCTCTTTGAATCTTCTTTATCATGCTAAGAGGAGCAGGAAAAAGCAAAAAATTTCAGAATTGCACCTTGCAATGCGGAGAAATTACAGTTTGTGCATTTACAATATTCATTGATTTTTGCCATTGAAAAACATCCAGAAATGATTGAAGCTACTGACTGAATGAAAGGAGCTGGCATCTCACTCTCTTTGAATCTTCTTTATCATGCTAAGAGGAGCAGGAAAAAGCAAAAAATTTCAGAATTGCACCTTGCAATGCGGAGAAATTACTGTTTGTGCATTTACAATATTCATTGATTTTTGCCATTGAAAAACATCATGTTATTCATATACCAGAAGTGTTTGAAGCTACTGACTGAATGAAAGGAGCTGGCATCTCACTCTCTTTGAATCTTCTTTATCATGCTAAGAGGAGCAGGAAAAAGCAAAAAATTTCAGAATTGCACCTTGCAATGTGGAGAAATTACTGTTTGTGCATTTACAATATTCATTGATTTTTACCATTGAAAAACGTCCAGAAATGATTGAAGCTACTGACTGAATGAAAGTAGCTGGCATCTCACTCTCTTTGAATCTTCTTTATCATGCTAAGAGGAGCAGGAAAAAAGCAAAAAATTTCAGACTTGCACCTTGCAATGCGGAGAAATTACTGTTTGTGCATTTACAATATTCATTGATTTTTGCCATTGAAAAACATCATGTTATTCATATACCAGAAATGTTTGAAGCTACTGACTGAATGAAAGGAGCTGGCATCTCACTCTCTTTGAATCTTCTTTATCATGCTAAGAGGAGCAGGAAAAAGCAAAAAATTTCAGAATTGCACCTTGCAATGCGGAGAAATTACTGTTTGTGCATTTACAATATTCATTGATTTTTGCCATTGAAAAACATCCAGAAATGATTGAAGCTACTGACTGAATGAAAGGAGCTGGCATCTCACTCTCTTTGAATCTTCTTTATCATGCTAAGAGGAGCAGGAAAAAGCAAAAAATTTCAGAATTGCACCTTGCAATGCGGAGAAATTACTGTTTGTGCATTTACAATATTCATTGATTTTTACCATTGAAAAACGTCCAGAAATGATTGAAGCTACTGACTGAATGAAAGTAGCTGGCATCTCACTCTCTTTGAATCTTCTTTATCATGCTAAGAGGAGCAGGAAAAAGCAAAAAATTTCAGACTTGCACCTTGCAATGCGGAGAAATTACTGTTTGTGCATTTACAATATTCATTGATTTTTGCCATTGAAAAACATCATGTTATTCATATACCAGAAATGTTTGAAGCTACTGACTGAATGAAAGGAGCTGGCATCTCACTCTCTTTGAATCTTCTTTATCATGCTAAGAGGAGCAGGAAAAAGCAAAAAATTTCAGAATTGCACCTTGCAATGCGGAGAAATTACTGTTTGTGCATTTACAATATTCATTGATTTTTGCCATTGAAAAACATCATGTTATTCATATACCAGAAATGATTGAAGCTACTGACTGAATGAAAGGAGCTGGCATCTCACTCTCTTTGAATCTTCTTTATCATGCTAAGAGGAGCAGGAAAAAGTAAAAAATTTCAGAATTGCACCTTGCAATGCGGAGAAATTACTGTTTGTGCATTTATAATATTCAATGATTTTTGCCATTGAAAAACGTCCAGAAATGATTGAAGCTACTGACTGAACGAAAGGAGCTGGCATCTCACTCTCTTTGAATCTTCTTTATCATGCTAAGAGGAGCAGGAAAAAGCAAAAAATTTCAGAATTGCACCTTGCAATGCGGAGAAATTACTGTTTGTGCATTTACAATATTCATTGATTTTTGCCATTGAAAAACATCCAGAAATGATTGAAGCTACTGACTGAATGAAAGGAGCTGGCATCTCACTCTCTTTGAATCTTCTTTATCATGCTAAGAGGAGCAGGAAAAAGCAAAAAATTTCAGAATTGCACCTTGCAATGCGGAGAAATTACTGTTTGTGCATTTACAATATTCATTGATTTTTGCCATTGAAAAACATCATGTTATTCATATACCAGAAATGTTTGAAGCTACTGACTGAATGAAAGGAGCTGACATCTCACTCTCTTTGAATCTTCTTTATCATGCTAAGAGGAGCAGGAAAAAGCAAAAAATTTCAGAATTGCACCTTGCAATGCGGAGAAATTACTGTTTGTGCATTTACAATATTCATTGATTTTTGCCATTGAAAAACGTCCAGAAATGATTGAAGCTACTGACTGAATGAAAGGAGCTGGCATCTCACTCTCTTTGAATCTTCTTTATCATGCTAAGAGGAGCAGGAAAAAGCAAAAAATTTCAGAATTGCACCTTGCAATGCGGAGAAATTACTGTTTGTGCATTTACAATATTCATTGATTTTTGCCATTGAAAAACATGTTATTAATATACCAGAAATGTTTGAAGCTACTGACTGAATGAAAGGAGCTGGCACCTCACTCTCTTTGAATCTTCTTTATCATGCTAAGAGGAGCGGGAAAAAGCAAAAAATTTCAGAATTGCACCTTGCAATGCGGAGAAATTACTGTTTGTGCATTTATAATATTCAATGATTTTTGCCATTGAAAAACGTCCAGAAATGATTGAAGCTACTGACTGAACGAAAGGAGCTGGCATCTCACTCTCTTTGAATCTTCTTTATCATGCTAAGAGGAGCAGGAAAA
>NW_027366963.1:0-63658 GCF_046119375.1 Phyllobates terribilis
CAACCCTTGGACACAGAAGCTTGCATTCCCAGTGAGAAAGCAACTCCAGAGGACAACACTCAGAATGAAGATCATGGAAGTTGGACCATCCATTGAAGTTCTAGCTCCCCCTTCACCTATTTCTCCAGGTCAGGTAACTCCCTCTGTTACTTCTGCTCCTCCTTCTAGCTCTCAAGCGGGACCTAGCAATGGTGAAGCGCAACCTGGAAGTCCTTAAGCGGGACCCAGTGGCCTTTCTGGTGGTAGTGAAAGCTTGTCCAAAACCACAACGATGAAGCTACCAGACAATACAGAGGTCACCGTGCGCGATTATCAACACATGAACTCATATCCAGTTTCTGCGATCATATCTCAGTATGAAAAAGGTACCTAGACTCGCTCTAACATTCGTAATCTGCTTGCTTGTAGTGCTTTTGTTTCTTTACAGGAACCCAAGTCCATACAAGTTGCGCTTCAAGATCCAGATTGGATAATTGCCCTGCAAGAAGAGTTAGAGGAGTTCAAGCGCAACCAAGTTTGGCGTCTAGTACCCCGGCCAGGTGATAGAAGCATAATTGGCACGCGCTGGGTATTCAGAAACAAGCTGGATGGTAGTGGAGTGGTGGTACGAAACAAAGCGCGTCTTGTTGCACAAGGTTACAATCAACAAGAGGGCATTGACTACGATGAAACATACGCACCAGTAGCTCACTTGAGGCAATTTGACTATTGATAGCCTACGCAACGCACAAAGGATTCAAGCTATTTCAAATGGATGTGAAGACAGCCTTCCACAATGGTAAACTTAATGAGGAGGTCTATGTTAAGCAACCACCAGGTTTTGAAGATCCAGCTTATCCAGACCACGTGTACTTTCTAGACAAAGCGCTCTATGGACTGAAGCAAGCTCCTCGCTCTTGGTATGACTGTCTATCTAAGTACTTGTTGGCAAATGACTATAAGAGAGGTTTGGTGGACAAAACCCTCTTCATAAGGGAAGTGAAAGGTGATATTCTCATTGTTCAAATTTATGTTGATGATATATATTTTGGTTCTACTAACTTGCAGCTTATAGAAGACTTAAGAACACCATGAGCCTCAAGTTCAGTATGAGCATGATTGGTGAGCTCAAGTATTTTCTAGGGCTTCAGGTAAACCAAATGGATGAAGGCATTGAGATTCACTAGCAGAAATACATCAAAGAGCTCCTTAAGAAGTATCAAATGGAGAACTCCAAATCTTGCCCTACTCCTCTCTCAACCACTACAAAACTGGACAAAGATTTAATGGCTGAGAAGGTAGATGAAACCATGTATCGAGGTATGATAGGTTCTCTAATGTATTTAACTGCTTCACGTCCTGATATTGTTTTTCCGTTAGTGTATGCGCTCGATCACAGTCAGACCCTCACGCTTCTCACCTTTCTCATGTAAAGCGCATCTTCAGGTATTTGAAAGGGTCAATTGATCTTTGCATTTGGTATTCCAAAGGGGGCGGTCTTTCTCTTGTTGGCTATACCGATGCAGATTATGCAGGTTACTTGGTTGATAGAAAGAGCACTAGTGGTATGGCACAATTCCTTGGCCCTTGCTTAGTCTCTTGGGGATCCAAGAAACAAAATTGTACTGCGCTTTCAATGACAGAGCAGAGTACATAGCTGCAGCGCAATGTTGCGCTCAAGTACTGTGGATAAAGCAACAGCTCGTTGACTACGGTATTATTCTTGACACTATATCTATCTTTTGTGATAATACCAGCGCAATATGTGTGTCGAAGAACCCTGTACATCATACAAGAACGAAGCACATTGATGTAAGGCATCACTTTCTGCTGATCATGTGGAGCGCAAGAATATTGAGCTTATTCACGTATCTTCAGAAGGGCAATAGGCAGATATCTTCACTAAGGCGCTTAATTGTCAGGTATTCTTAAACCTCACGGTTCAGCTTGGCCTTATACGACTCCATTAGCTTCGAGGCAATGGAACTGTAAGTATTCTTCTATTTGACTAGAACTAGCGAGCTTAGCATCAAGGTACGAACTATGGTCGCTTGTGCTTGATAGCTTTGAGTCTTTCATGCTTTATAGTTGTTCATTGAAATGAATTAGTATTGAATTTGTCTGACTTGTTTGGCTCGATTTGATATAATCCTAGTCCATGCATGCTCTTCTTTGCCAAAAACGTGACAATGGTGATCGTCTTCTACCCTATTACACGCCTAAGAAATGATCCATTGCATAGATGTCCTTAGCCTGATTAGATGTACGCTTCTCTCGTCCTTTATTAAGCTCTACATTAGAGAAGTATTCATTTGGTGACATAAAGCCCAATTATCATACTACATGTATATGCACATACTTCCACATCAACTTGAGTGATTGAATGCTCTAATGTCCCCTTTATGAAATGTGCATCTTCCTATTCATGAATTGCTTTACATTGTGGTTTAAGAATTGAACTGGACATCACGCTCTTACATCTACTTATCTCAATCAGTGTTGGGCTTCTTCAGTATTATTATTCAGAGGTGGTTCAACTTGCGCTTCAGTTTCTAGCGCATTTTAGTGTTGCAGTCTATCGCACTTTGCAGCGCATCTGGGTGGATTTCCTTCCGAGTTGGTTTGCTTAACTTTGAAGTAACGGCTATTTGTCAAATCAACCTGCCGCTTTTGTGATGTAAAGGCTATTTTCCAAGTTCAATGGCTACTTTTATGACCGTTGAGGGCTACGTGCAGGCCTAGCGCATGTTTCCGAATTTTTATTGGACCGTTGGAGTGAGTAACGCTACTTTTCTGAGTTTGTTTTTGATTGGAGCTTGAAGCGGCTCAGTGTTGATGGTTGTGCTATATATACCAGGTGTATAGAAATGTTCATTCTTGTTCCCAGAGATTGTTACCACTGATCTCCTATCCGGGCTTCAAGACTCTTCACACGTCTCGCGCTTTGCCACATGGTTGAGCTTCCAAGGTTGGGACACGCTTGAGACTGAGCCCGCTCGCTGCAACGACGCGATGGTGTATCAGTTCTATGCAACCCTGGAGTATCAAGCGTCGAATCCTGAGTACAGTTCAGTTAGCTTCACCTGGCGCGACAATTTCAAAGGAGTGCTTTCGCGTAAAGGATCTCGCCAAGGCTATTGGCTTAACTGAGCAGTCCAGTGGCTTTGTAAGGCTCTATAAGAAGAACTGGCCGGCCGGTGCAACTGCGCTCAAAAAGGTAGTTTTCGGTTCTAATGTGCCTAAAGGTGCGCTCACAGTGGACATGCTTCGACCAGCCAAGCGCCCTTCTGCATCATTTCATCATCACCAATATCACGCCTCGGGACTACGAACGTGAAAAGGTGACAATCGTTGACTGCTGTATTATGGCTGCCGTTATCTCCAATCAATTTGTCAATACCGCTCAGCTAATGATGAGTCATCTGGTGTTGTGTCGCGCTGCTACATCTGGTCCATTGCCTTTCCCACATCTGATTTGCAAAATGCTCCGTGCTGACGGTTTGTACGATAATTCTCTCCCTGACTATGCCTGCTCCACTTTTCTTACTACCGATGCAATTGTTTCCATTATCTTACCTAAAACAGAAGAGAAGCTTCCTTCTAGCTTGCGCTCTGAGCTGAGTCCGCGAGCTCAAGCCTCTTCCAGTTCTGCTGATTTATCAGTGATTGTGGCATCAATGGAGGCTCATCAGGACAGGGTTGAAAAGAATCTTCGGGAAATGGTTGAGCTGATGTCTACAATGGTGAAGATGGTACAAGAGAAGTTCGATGCTGATAAGGGTGGTAGCTTGTAAGCTGTAGTGATGGTTGCGCTTGTAAGCGCATTTGCTGACTTTCTTTTCTCTTTCTACCTTGTTAAGTGTTTTTGTGAGTTAGCTTGTTAAGGTTCCTTCCCTTCTTTGTGGCAGTTCTTGAACAATATAATGAAGTATGTTTTTTGACTTTTATATCTCTCAGAGCTTCACTGACATGACTTTTCTCTACTTAAGTTGCTTAGTGTCCTCTATCTAGTTTTGTCTGACGTCTTAGCTAGCAAGTGCACTCTACTATTTTTCTTACTGTATGACTTTGCTTTGAATTTTTCGATGATGTCAAAAAGGGGGAAAACACATGTACATTTCTCTTTGATTAAGGGGGAAGTATGAGATCGTGCTTGAATTCAGGGGAATTGAAAACTAGTATGATTAAGTACTTGGTAAGATACTTTTGATCCAATTCCGAATCTGAATACTTGATTAAATTGATATTATTGTCTTCATTTTAGTCACTTAAGAAAGTATTCATGAGCTTACCTGTTTACAGTTTGTCATCATCAAAAAGGGGGAATTGTTAGTTGAGCTTTAATCGTCTTGTTAAAGCTTAATCTATTTTCTCTTAGTTTTGATGATAACAAACTAATATGTTTAATCTCTTAGTGTTTTTAAGCCTTCCAGGTTATTGCTATATCTGTAAGGATGCGCTTAAGTCACTTAGAGATGCGCTTGACTGGTCTCAGTCGCGCTTAACACCAAGCGGAGAAAGTAAGTTTCGCAAACGGTGTTTAATAAATCCATTCAAGACCAAGAAGTGAGAGTGATCGAGCTTCAAGGGCGTAGAGACGCGCTTGATTGAAGAAGAAGAAGGTTGACCACGAGGTTCCACCAAAGCTTAGGGTGTGCCAGAGCGCAGAAGAACAACGCAACACGCTAAGAAGGCTGGTAAAGCGGGAGAGTGCAAGTTGCGTGCACAAGAGGTGCGAGAAGAACTTCTCACTCTTTGGGACGCTACTCCAGGGACCGCCAACGTGGCTGGAGTTTGTTAGAGCTAAAAGCACACAGATTGCTTATTGGCATGGATCAACACATGAAGAACAAAACCAAATCACTCCAGGCCGTTGATTAATTCTGGTGAAGTGATCAAGGCACACGGATTGATGAGGTGGTATTGTGCTTAGTCTTTGTTTGTTACACGAATTAAGTTAGAGTTTTAGCTTAAGGGTTGTGTATAAATAGAGTACTGTTGCATTCACTCTAGGCATTACAAACAGAGAGAATATAGGAAGCTAGAGAGAGCTTAAGAGATATACTGGTTTGTAATCAGAGAGTGTTGAGAGTGCCTTCATTTGTTCTTCAGAGCTGAATTCCAAGTATTGTAAAGAGAGAGTTTACGAGTGAGCTTCAAAGTGTTGAAGCGAGAGATTGTAATCCTTTTCTTAATCAATACAAGTGTAGTGGTGAGTTTTATCCCGAGTCAGCTAGTGACTTAGGGTTCTCACCGTTTGGAAATTCTTTTGTGTGCAAATATAAGTGCGCTTTAACAACTTAAAGTGTGCTCAATTGTCTGTCTAACCTCTTCCGCACTTAAGGACTTTATTAAGCTCATTACTAATAGTTCTTCATAGGTTAAGCGCATCCCAAGTCTTCAAAGCGCAATTGAATTCTTGTTAAGCGCAACTAAGGCTTAATGAACCTTAGTGACAGTGAACAATAGCTGATCAAATACACGTGTTTTCTACAGTAATGCTAAGAATGAATGCTACAGTCCACTATTTATACACTCAACTTAAGATACAACCTCACTTAATTTCATGTAACAAATTTAGACTTAGCAAGCTGCCACCTCATCAATATGTGCGCCTTGATTAAATTGCTAGATATAATAAACGACTGGAATCAATTCGGTTTTGTTCTTTCAACTTGTTGATCCACGCCACATTATCAATCCTTGCCCACCGCGCTAAATAACTCCTCCACGTTGGCGATCCCTGGTTTTGTGTCTCAAAGACAATCAAGTTCTTTTCGCACCTCTGTGCACACAACTTGAATTCTCCCGCACACCAGCCTTCCCTTGCATTTCGGCAGTTTTCTTCTGCGACGTTGTGCACCCTGTGCTACAGTGGAACCTCGTGATCATTTTTCTTCAACTTCATTCAAACGCGTCTTCTATGGCTTAGAAGCCCGATCACTCTCACTTCCTGACTTGAATGGAAATATTTGAACACCTTTTGCGAAACTCGGTTTCTTCGCTTGGTGTAAGCGCGACTGAGGCCAGTCGAAGCGCATCTCTAAGTGGCTTAAGCGCATCCCAACAGATATTACAATAACCTGGGAAGCTTAAAAACACTAAGAGATTAAACATATTAGTTTGTTATCATCAAAACAAAGAGAATAGATTAAGCTTTAATAAGACTATCAAAGCTCAATTAACAATTCCCCCCTTTTTGATGATGACAAACTTTTAACAGGTAAGCTCATAATACTTTCTGTAATGATCAAACTGAAGACAATAAACAACAAATTAATCAAGTATTCAAATTCCAAAAATTAGGTCGAAGTACCTTACCAAGTACTTTACTAACACAGTTTTCAAATTCCCCCTAAGTTCAAGAACAGTCTCATACTTCCCCTTGATCAATGAAAGGGTGTACCTGTTTTCTTCCCCCTTTTGACATTATCGAAAAAAATCAAAAGCATAGCCATACGGTAAGAAAGATAATAGGTTGCGCTTTCTAGCTAAGAAGACAAACAATGCAAGTATAGCGAACAGAAGGCAACTTAAGCAGTAAAGCATCAAGTTAGCTAAGCTCTCAGAGATATAAAAATCAAAGCATACTTCATTAGAACTGTTCAACCAAACTGGCACAAAGCAGGGTAGACATCCTAGGAAGACTAGTTCATAAACAGCTTAAACAGAGCAGAGAATAAAGGTAGATATAAGCAAAAGCGCTTATTTAAGCGCTACCATCACAACACAAGTACTAACGCCGTTCCTCAGCTTCAATCATCATTTGCAGCATACGGTCAAAGCCAGACTGTACCAAAGAGACAACCTTCAAGACTTCCTCAACCAACTCGCCCAATCGTTTCTCAACTCGCTCATGATGCGCTGCAATCTCTGTACAAGGCTTGATATATCTGAAGTAGCAGCAACTATCGGAGCACGAGGGCTTTGCTCTGAGCGCGAGCTAGAGGGAGCACCTTTAGGCTTGGGCATCAGAAGAGCGTAAATGGAGTCGGTGGTGAGAAAGGTGGAGCAATCATAATCCTTCAAAGCTTGATCATATAGACCATCTGCCTTCAGCATCTTACAGTTTATATGTGGGAATGGAAGGGGGCCAGAAGTCGCTGCGCGGCACAAAACTAGGTGACTCATATTTATTTGCGCTGTATTGACCACCTGATTTGATAAAACAGCCGCCATAATGAAAAAATCGGCGATTGTGACCTTTTCCCTGTCGTAGTCCCTTGGAGTGATATTTGTGATGATGAAGTGATGAAGAAGACGCTTACTTGGCTTGAGAAGATCGACGGTGAGGGCGCGCTTGGGCACGTTAGGACCGAAACAACTTCTTTTAACTGCTTTGCTCCGGCGGGCCAGTTCTTTCTTATACAGTCGCCCGAACCCGTTTGACTGCCCAGTAAGCCCATTGGCTTTAGCGAGATCTTTAACCAAGAAAGTTTCTTCGAGTTACCACGCCAATTGAACCGAACCTGAGAGTATTCCGGATTGGCCACGTG
Source organism: Phyllobates terribilis (assembly GCF_046119375.1). Classification (NCBI taxonomy): domain Eukaryota; kingdom Metazoa; phylum Chordata; class Amphibia; order Anura; family Dendrobatidae; genus Phyllobates; species Phyllobates terribilis. The sequence continues at coordinate 7,476 of NW_027366963.1, forward strand.
GGATTCCATTGTTGCATAGAATTGATAGACCATTGAGTCGTTGCATCGCGCTGTTCAGTCTCCAACTTATCCCAGCCTTGGAAGCTCAACCAAGTAGAGAAGCGCGCAATATGTGACGACCCTTGGAGCTCAGACAGAAGGTCAGAGGGGTAACAATCTCTGGAAATAGAAATGAGTGTTTAGCGATACCTTGAGGCACCGGAGGAAAGGCGTTGGCACCAATGACTTTAGTGCGCTTTGCACGAGTAGACGTTCCTCTTTTAGTGACGACCTCAGGTGGTGGCTAATCATGTTCTGAGCCATCTGAAGACTCAATCTCTTCAGCAGGAGGAGGAAGAGGAGCCTTACGCTTGTGACTCTTTCTGCGAAGCACATCACTCTGGCGATCTGCGCGCTGAGTGGTGAGAGGGAGAGGAGACTCATGTTCTGATTGTGCTTGGACATGAAAATCCTCGTCTTCAACGGAATCAGATGGTATAGAAGAAAGAAGGTGTTGAGGAGACATAAGGGACTGAGTACCTGGTCTGAACTGTGTGCCTAACCTGGAAGGGGTGTCGATTTCAAGCACCTTTTTACCCTTCGCTGGGGTAGAGAGAGGCACCTCTAGATTAGAAGCTTCTGTAGTAGGCCGAGCAATTTCCCTTTCAACATCATAATCAGCAAGCTCGAGATCTTCAACAGTGAGGGAAAGATCAACGATGGGCTCGTGTGAGGAGGATGGAGCATCTGGGATTGTGGGCTCTTTGGTGGGAATAGGATCTTCTGTGGAGATGTCAGTGTGGGTAGTGTGTGTTTGGGGAGGCTGTATTTGTGGAGCTTGGGTGGATATGGAGGGACCAGACGAGGAAGATTGAGTTTTCAACAACGACTCAACCTTCTCGCGTGTAGCAGGGTCAAGTGCGGTTAAGTTCAAGCTTTCCATTGGTAAAGTGTGAGAGGGATTGAGGAGGAGAGTGGATTCGGAGTTTGACAGAGAGAGGCAAGGGTAAAAATAGGGTAAAGGAAGGGATTGTAGTTACCCGGTATTTATAGCGCATGGAACTCAATCTCAACCAAAGAATGTAACGCTCCAGATTCAAAAAAAAAAATGGACGGTAGGCAATGAACGGTGCAACGATCCAATAAGAATGCAGGATGGGACGCGCCGTTCAATCGCCAACGGCTACTTTTCTGCAGAGAACCGTTACCTCTCAAAATCAAATAGCTGGATGCAACTAGCTGTTACCTCCCCGATTAAGCAACCTCAAACATCACTATAGATATACTAGACATTGCACTGTGAAGCTCACCATAGAAATCGGCCAACAACAGAAGCTCAACCAAATACACCTCTGGCCAAATAATCTGATGAATCTCAAAACTGATGTAGAACGTTAGATACAAATGTGTGATGTCCAGTTCTACTTACCAACCACTATGTAAAGCATTTAATGAACAGGAAAATGCACATTTCTTATAGGGGACATTAGAGCATTCAATCACTCAAGTTGATGTGAACGTATGTGCATATATAATAAGGGCAATTGAGCTTTATGTCACCAAATGAATACTTTTCTTATGTGGAGTTCAATAAAGGACGAGAGAAGCGTAACATCTAGTCAGGCTTAGGACACCTATGCAATGGATCATTTCTTAAGCATGTAATATGGGTAGAAGACGATCACCATTGTCAAGTTTTGGCAAAGAAGAGCATGCAATTGACTAAGATTATATCAAATGGATCTAAGCAAGTGAGATAACATCATTACTAATTCATTTTAATGAATAACCATAAAGCATGAATGAATCAAAGCTATCAAGCGCAAGCTACCATAGTTCATACCTTGATACTAAGCTCGCTAATTCTAGTCAAATAGGGAAATACTTACAGGGCCATTGCCTCAAAGCTAATGGAGTCGCATAAGGCCAAGCTGAACCCGAAGGTTTAAGAAGACATGTCGATTAAGTGCTTTAGTAAAAATATCCGCTATTTACTAAGCTCGATGTTCTTGTGCTCCACATGATCATGTAGAAAGTGGTGCCGTACATCGATGTGCTTAGTTTGTGTGTGATGTACTGGGTTCTTGGAGACACATATTGCGCTAGTATTATCACAATAGATAGTAATAGTGTCTAGATTAATACCGTAGTCAACGAGCTGTTGCTTTATCCACAATACTTGAGCACTACATTGCGCTGCGGCTATGTACTCTGCTTCTGTCATTGAAAATGCAATACAGTTCTGCTTCTTGGATCCCCACTATACAAGACATGGTCCAAGGAACTGTTCCATCCCACTTGTGCTCTTATGGTCTGCTAAATAACCTGCATAATCTGCATCAGTGTAGCCAACAAGAGAAAGACCGCCTCCTTTGGAGTACCAAAGGCATAAATCATCAGACCCCTTAAGATATCTAAGGATGCGCTTTACATGAGTTAGGTGAGAAGCGCGAGGGTCTGACTGAGAGCGAGCACAAACACTAACAACAAAGACAATATCAGGTCTCGAAGCAGTTAAATACATAAGGGAGCCAACCATACCTCTATACATAGTTTGGTCCACCTTCTCAACCATAAGATCTTTATCCAGTTTTGTAGTGGTTGAGAGTGGTGTAGGACATGATTTGCTACCTTCCATTTGATATTTCTTGAGGATCTCTTTGATGTATTTTTGTTGATGTATTTCAATGCCATCTTCCAGTTGGTTCACTTGAAGTCCGAGGAAGTACTTGAGCTCACCAATCATGCTCATGCTGAACTTGAGGCTCATGGTATTCTTGAAATCCTCTACAAGCTGCAAGTTAGTTGAACCAAAAATAATATCATCAACATAAATTTGGACAATAAGGATATCGCCCTTTGCTTCCCTGATGAAGACGGTCTTGTCCACCAAACCTCTCTTGTAGCCATTAGCAAGTAGATACTTCGATAGACAGTCATACCAAGCGCGAAGGGCTTGCTTAAGACCATAAAGCGCTTTGTCTAGGAAGTACACGTGATCAGGATAAGCTGGATCTTCAAAACCTGGTGGTTGCTTGACATACACTTCCTCGTTCAAATCACCATTGAGGAAAGCAGTCTTCACGTCCATTTGATACAGCTTGAATCCTTTATGTGCGGCTTAAGCGATCAACAAGTGAATTGCCTCTAGCCGAACAACTGGTGTGTATGTTTCATCATGATCAATGCCTTATTGTTGATTGTATCCTTGTGCAACAATTCGAGCTTTGTTACAAACCACTGCTCCACTATCATCCAGTTTGTTCTTGAATACCCAGCGCGTACCAATAATGCTTCTATCACCTGGCCAGGGCACTAGACGCCATACCTGGTTGCGCTTGAACTTTTCTAACTCTTCTTGCATAGCAATAATTCAGTCTGGATCTTAAAGCGATTTGTATGTTCTTTGGTTCCTCTAAAGACACAAAAGCACTACAAGCAAGAAAGGTAAGAACGTTAGAGCGAGTTTGGGTACCTTTTTCAAACTGAGATATGATCGCCGAAACTGGATGGGAATTCATTTGTTGGTAGTCCCGCACTGTGACCTCAGTATTGTCTGGTAGCTTCAACGTTGTAGTCTTGGACAAGCTTCTAACACCACCAGATTGGTCACTTGGTCCCGCTTGAGGACTGTCAGGTTGCGCTTGACCACTCCTAGATCCCGCTTGAGAGCTAGAAGGTCCAGCTGAAGTAACTGAGGGTGTTACCTGACCTGAGCAAGATGATGAAGGTGTAGCTTGATCGTTGTTGAATGGTCCACTTCCTTGATCTATATTCTGAGTGTTGTCCTCTGGAGTAGCTTCAACACTTGTATTGCTTACTTCTGGAGCCGAAGGTCGAGAAGCGCAACCACCACAATCGTCATCGTCACTTTCTATACCTGTAGAAGTCGTAGAAGGTGGAGCTTGAGGAATGTGTGGAGAAGCTGGAGATAGATCAGGGCTAACAAATGGATTGTCATTCGTTTCCTCTGTGCCATCAAGTTGTCCTTCATCAAATTCCACATGAATACTATCTTCTTCCCTCTGAGTCCTCAGGTTGAGCACTATATACCCCTTGTTAGCAGAAGCATAACCTAGAAAGATAGCATCGTCGTTCCTAGCATCAAATTTACCCAAGAGATCCTTCCCATTGTTATTGACGTAACACTTGCAACCAAACACTCGTAAGTAAGAGATATTAGGTGTACGTCCTTTGAGCAATTCATATGGGGTTTTCTTTAGAATAGGCCTTAACAAGGATTGGTTAGTAATATAACATGTTGTGCTCACAGCTTGTGCCCAATAGTATGAAGCGACACCACTAGAGAGTAGCATTGTGTGTGCCATCTCTTGTAGAGTCATATTCTTGCGCTCAACAACTCCATTTTGCTCAGGGGTTCTAGGAATAGAGAAATTATGATCTATACCCTTTCATCACAAAATGCTATGAACTCTCCATTCTTGAATTCGGTTCCATTGTCAGAACGAATTGCACAAATGGGGAGCCCCAAACTCTTTTCTAAGAAAAACGCATGAGTACGAAACTTTTCAAAGGTTTCGCTCTTATCTTTTAAGAAGAGAGTCCAGGTGTAGCAAGAATAGTCATCAACTATAACGAAAATGTAGCGATTACCTCCATTAGTCTGAGTACGTAGTGGTCCACATAAGTCCATGTGGAGAAGCTCTAGAGGAGCCTTGGTCTGCACTACCTTAATAGACGGAAAGGAGCTTCTTGTCGCTTTGGCCTTAGAGCAATCTGAGCATGAAGTCATGGATTCCACTTTGATGCGAGGAAGACCACGAACCAGGTCTTTGGACTGAATCTTGTTGAGTAGTGTAGACTAGCGTGTCCCATTCTCTTGTGCTAAAGACTGGTCGTCTCATCGAGTGTAGCGAGGCATAGGTTGCGTTTAGGGGAGTAGGAGTGTTCGAACAGGTATGTGTTATCGATGCGCTTACCCTTTAGAAGTGTCTCTTGATCAGGGCTGACCACTGCACATTCACTTGTGCTAAACCATACTTTGTTTCCCCCTTGGTCGCACAACTGGGCTACACTGAGTAGATTGAACCGGAGGCTCTCTACTAAATTCACATCTTTGATTTGTATGGATTTGTTTAGATGTGCACTGCCTCGAGCTTTGATTCTTCCCTGCTTCTTGTCACTGAAGGAGACGCTGCCTCCCTCCTTAGCTTGAAATGAGAGTATTAATGTTGGATTGCCGTCATGTGACATGAACATCCGCTGTCGATATACCACCTACTCTGCATTTCAACCTGCAAACAAAGAAGTCAAGCTTTGATCTCCCAACGAAGCTTGCGCTTCGAGGGAACATTTTCATAGCTATTGCTGAACTAGTCTTTTGGACTGGCTCATAATAGCTAGGATCATTTAAATCGAGCACTAAACGAGGTCTCGCTTCACGAAGCGCACCTCTGCATGCTGAAGCGCAATCGTTCTCGACAGGTGAATGTCGACGACGTGTACGCTTGCCCTCAGGTTTAGCCATTGGCTTATAGGGCTTGTTTTTGAGGACTTTTAGTTCCTCACACTCACGCCTATAATGTCCATTTTTACCACAAAAAGTGCAGTAATGGTTACCTCTCACGTAACCATACTTTCCTTTTCCTGGTCTAAATGGTGCTTTCTTCTCAAGTTTCATAGGCTGAGCAGGGGTTCGCGCTTGTTTCACATATAAGTGGTGCGCTTTTTCCCTATGAAACCATTCTTTGGATTCGGATGGTTGTTCCTCAAGAACATTGATTCTGCTTTTTAAATGAGAGTTTTCACTCTTGTAGGAAGTCAAGTCTTGCTCATGTGACTTAAGTTTCTCAGAATAGTCACTTGTTTGAGGAAAACTGGTATTAGAAGAAGACTCCTGGGGGTCATAGCCTAGTCCAGGTCTAGCTTTGACAAAGACTGTTTGAGAAACAGACCTTGCCTCTACTAGCTTAGTCAGGTTGTCAAGCTTGGAGATAATCTGATCAAGCTTTACGTCCTTAGTTGAGTCAGAGTTCCTTTCCAACCCGTTTCCATGACAACTCTCACAAGATTTAGAAAGGAGTTTGGGCCTGTCATGCAAACGGTTGGAAAGCTCAACTATAACTTCCTTTTTAGAATTAAGTTCAACCAGCTGTTCTCTAGCTTTAGTAACTAGAGACTTGTGTTCAACCATCAATTCTCTTAAAAGGAAAACAAGGTTGCGCTTAGGCAAAATATCAAGGTTTAGATTTGCTACCTCTATTTCAGAACCAGAGTCTGAATCTGATCCATCACCAGCCATCAAGCATACGTCTGCTTGCGCTCCATCTTCAGAGTCTTTGTCTGATTCTCCCCAAAGCGTGACAAACGCTTGTTTAGGGGGCTGCTTGTTGGAGATCAAGCTTGGATTCATCTTGGCATGAGGACACGCCTTGGATAGATGTCCCTTCTCATTGCAATTGAAGCATGTAAAGTCCCGGACATCGCGCTGCTTGGCTGTTGGATCGTGCTTGAAGCCACCTTGCCTTTTAAAGAATTTCTTCACTACCTTGGTCATCATGGCGACATCTCTATCATCATCATCGTCTCCTTCGTCATCATTCTCTAATTTCTGGAGGACGCGAGAGAGCTTGAGCGTCATGCCCTTGGTTTCTCGTTCTGAGTGTTTCTCTTCATTGTTCTTGATCTCTTGTACCTTGAATTTTCCTGCAAGCACAGAAATAGGCAATTCTTGAGTCGCTTTGGATTGGAGAAGAATCTGCTTGAGAGTAACATACTTGGAATTCACTCCATGGATGAATGCCATTGAGTACTCCCATGCTTTCTTTTCCATTCCAACGGATAGCATTTTTCATATAGAATTTGACATCGAGAATGGTAGTCAGAGACAAGCTCGTTTTCAAACATTTTAATGGAGCAAAATTTACGGTTCAGCTCAAATAGTCGGTTGTATTTCATGTCCTCACTACCTGAATGCATGTTGATGATGGTTGTCCACATCTCTTTAGCAGTGGGAAGAGACATTACCTTATCAATGTCTTTCCTGGAAAGCGCATTGAGGATGAGCTGACACGCTTTGGCGTTTTTCTCCATTAGTTGATACTCCTTGGCTTCCAATTTGGAGTCATCTTTCTCAGAAATTATCTCATCGCCCTTTCGATGATCTTCCAGCATTGATAGTCCGTTTGCTGGATATAGTTCTTTGTCATCGTTAGCCACCATTCTAATTCTCCTTCAATGAGTACGTGGGGCTTTGTGAGAGAGATTCCAAGGTTGAAGTTAGCCATGTTCTTACTCTTCAGAATCCTTATCATTTGCAAAAAGGATTAGTGCAAATAGGCTAACCTGTAGCTCTGATACCAATCGTAGGTTCGTATTATGCAACTATTGTTCAATGTCTCTAAAGTTCATTAAGCTTTAGATGCGCTTCTCCAAGTATATAATTGCTCTTTTATGCTTAGAGATGCGCTTGACCTTTGTAGAACACTTAGTAATCGATTTACTAATGTCCTTAAGTGCGGAAGAGGTCAGACAACAATAAAGCACGATTTAAGTATTTAAAGCGCTCTCCAATTTGCACACAAAGAGTTATCAAACAGTGAGAACCCTAAGTCACCAATTCACTCGGGATAAAACTCACCACTACTTTGTATTGATAGAAGAAGGTTGCACCTCTAGCTTCAAATCTCGAAGCTCACTCGTAAACTCTCTTCTTACAACACTCACAATTCAGCTCTAGAACAATGGCACTTCACTCTTGATTACAAATGAGTCAAAACTTAAGCTCTTCTAGCTTCTCTATGAATTCCTCACTTTGTAATGCTAAGAATGAATGCTACAGTCCACTATTTATACACTCAACTTAAGATACAACCTCACTTAATTTCGTGTAACAAATTTAGACTTAGCAAGCTGCCACCTCATCAATCTGTGCGCCTTGATTAAATTGCTAGAGATAATCAACGGCTGGAATCAATTCGGTTTTGTTCTTCAACTTGTTGATCCACGCCACATCAGCAATCCGTGCCTACCGCTATAACTAACTCCTCCACGCTGGTGATCCCTGGTTTTGTGTCTCAAAGACAATCAAGTTCTTCTTGCACCTCTTGTGCACACAACTTGAATTCTCCCGCTCACCAGCCTTCCCTTTCATTTCAGCAGTTTTCTTATGCGACGGTGTGCACCCTGTGCTACAGTGGAACCTCGTGATCAATTTTTCTTCAACTTCATTCAAACGCGTCTTCTACGCCTTAGAAGCTCGATTACTCTCACTTCTTGACTTGAATGGAATTATTTGAACACCTTTTGCAAAACTCGGTTTCTTCGCTTGGTGTAAAGCGCGACTATGGCCAGTCGAAGTGCATCTCTAAGTGGCTTAAGCGCATCCCAACATATATTACAATAACCTGCGAAGCTTAAAAACACTAAGAGATTAAACATATTAGTTTGTTATCATCAAAACAAAGAGAAATAGATTAAGCTTTAATAAGATTATCAAAGCGCAACTAACAATTCCCCCCTTTTTGATGATGACAAACTTTTAACAGGTAAGCTCATAATACTTTCTGTAATGATCAAACTGAAGACAATAAACAACAAGTTAATCAAGTATTCAGATTCGGAATTAGGTCAAAGTACCTTACCAAGTACTTTACCAATACAGTTTTCAAATTCCCCCTAAGTTCAAGAACGGTCTCATACTTCCCCCTTAATCAATGAAAGGGTGTACATGTTTTCTTTCCCCCTTTTGACATCATCGAAAAAATCAAAAGCATAGTCATAAGGTAAGAAAGATAGTAGGTTGCGCTTTCTAGCTAAGAAGACAAACAGTGCAAGTATAGGGAATAGAAGGCAACTTAAGCAATAAAGCATCAAGTTAGCTAATCTCTCAGAGATATAAAAATCAAAGCATACTTCATTAGAACTGTTCAACCAAACTGGCACAAAAGTAGGGTAGACATCCTAGGAAGACTAGTTCATAAACTACTTAAACAGAGCAGAGAATAAGGTAGAAATAAGCAAAAGCGCTTATTTAAGCGCTACCATCACAACACAAGTACTAACGCCGTTCCTCAGCTTCAATCATCATTTGCAGCATACGGTCAAAGCCAGACTGTACCAAAGAGACAACCTTTGAGACTTCCTCAACAACCTCGCCCAATCTTTTCTCAACTCGCTCATGATGCGCTGCAATCTCTGTAACAAGGCATGAGATATCTGAAGTAGCAGCAACTGTCGGAGGGCGAGGGCTTTGCTCTGAGCGCGAGCTAGAGGGAGCACCTTCAGGCTTGGGCATTAGAAGAGCGTAAATGGAGTCGGTGGTGAGAAAGGTGGAGCAATCATAATACTTCAAAGCTTGATCATACAGACCATCTGCCATCAGCATCTTACAGATTATATGTGGGAATGGAAGGGGGCCAGAAGTCGCTGCGCCGCACAAAACTAGGTGACACATCATTATTTGCGCTGTATTGACCACCTGATTTGATAAAACAGCCGCCATGATGCAACAATCGGCGATTGTGACCTTTTCCCTATCGTAGTACCTTGGAGTGATATTTGTGATGATGCAGTGATGAAGAAGACGCTTACTTGGCTTGAGAAGATCGACGGTGAGGGCGCTCTTGGGCACGTTGGGACCGAAAACAACTTCTTTTAACTGCCTTGCTCCGGCGGGCCAACTTCTTTTAACTGCTTTGCTCTGGTGGGCATTATTTGAACACCTTTTGCGAAACTCGGTTTCTTCGCTTGGTGTAAAGCGCGACTGGGGCCAGTCGAAGCGCATCTCTAAGTGGCTTGAGCGCATCCCAACAGATATTACAATAACCTAGGAAGCATAAAAACACTAAGAGATTAAACATATTAGTTTGTTATCATCAAAACAAAGAGAAATAGATTAAGCTTTAATAAGACTATCAAAGCTCAACTAACACTCTAGAAGAGCCTCTAAAGCAACTCTTGAGCGATTGTGCACTCCTAAGTGTAAGGAAGTGATCATGTTCCCTAGATGATGAGCGCCTCATTGCCGGAAGCCTCTAGTGGGAGGGGTTGTGATGGGACTAGTGTTGGAGTGAGAGAGCACATCGTGTCACCGTCCGAGTCACAAGCTATGGGAGTTGAGAATTGAAATGGGGGGGGGGGGGGGCAAGTTGATTTAAGGCTAGAAGAAGATGCTTGAGGGCTTTCTGAAGGCGCTTCTAAGGGAGTAACTTCGGGAAATGGATCTGCAGTGTTAGTCGTTGGTGAATGGAAAGTGCCTTCATTGAACACCACTTGTATGCTCTCCTTTTATGTTCTCATTCTTTGATTAAACACCTTGTACGCCTTACTCACTGGAAAATAGCCAAGAAAGATGACTCCATCGCTTGTTGAATCAAATTGCCCAAATTATCCTTTCCGTTGTTGAGAAGAAAGCACTTGCATCCAAAGACCTTGAAATGGTAGATGCTGGGAGGATATCCTTTGATCAAATCGTATGGGGTTTTAGCGATTGTAGGGTGTATAAGAGCCCTATTGGTGATGTAGTATGTTGTGTTCACTGCTTCAACCCAGAATGATGAAGAAACTCCACTTCCAAGTAGCATTGTCCACTCCATCTCCACCAAAGCTCAGTTCTTCATTTCAATGACAACATTCTAATGTGGAGTCCTAGGGGCTGAGAAGTTATGAATATCCCTCTTTCAATGCAGTAGCTAAGCATCTCGTTGTTCTAAAACTCATTCCCATGGTATGAACGAATAGAGCGCACTTGAAGTGGTAGTGAGTTATCAAGCAAAGTGACGAGCTCAGTGAAACGAGTGAAGACTTGATCTTTAGAGTGTAAGAAGAGTGTTCATGTGAATCTTGAGAAGTCACCAACAATCAAAAATATGTAAAGTGCTCCACCAAGGCTTTGACATGCATAGGTCCACAAAGGTCCATGTGAAGAAGCTCAAGGGGCTTCTTGGTTGTGATGTCTGACTTTGTCTTGAACGAGCTTCTGACTTGTTTTCCCTTGACACAGTTAGCACAATGTGTCATATTCACTATCTTGATAGGAGGTAAACCACATACCAACTCTTTCACATGAAGCTTGTGTAGAAGATGAAGATTGATGTGCCGTAGTCTTTGATGCCACAAAGTGGTTTGATCTTATATAGTATCCATGCAAAGGTGACTCTTAGGAATGTAGTTGGGGTCAAATATGTAAGTGTTATTGACTCTCTTTCCCTTTAAGATAATTTCATTTGCAGCGTTCCTCAAAAAGCACTTTGAGGTAGTAAAAGTGACTTCATTTGTCCCTCATCGCAAAGTTGACCGACACTCGATAGATTATAGGGAATGTTCTCCACAAAGTTCACCATTTGAATCTCTATTTTATCATTCAGAAGCACATTTCCATGTCTTGTAATCTCTCTAGCTCTTTTATCACCAAATGATATGCTTCCATTCTCATAGTTCTGAAACTTTTGCAATCTTTCCTTATTTTCGTTCATGCGACATGAGCATCCACTATCAATGTACCATATGTTCTCGCTGTTCAATTTTACCTGTAATGAAACAACCAAATCATTGGAACCTATCGAAGCTTAGCTTTTCTAGGTGGATTAGCTTTCCTGTTAGTATTAGGAGAATGAGTATTGACAAGCTTTTTTCTTTTAGTTGAAGGAACATGCTCAAAAAAAGAAGGGTCATTCAAATCAAGCACTTCACATGCATTGTGAGTGGGTGACTTGTATCTCTTGTTACTTAGAGCATGCTGCTTCTTGCAGATATATATAGTATGTCTATTGTTACCAAAAAACATGCACAATTCATTATATTTGACAAAACCGTACTTGCCCTTTCCAATTTTGAAGGGCTTCTTATCCTTAAGCTTAGGATCTAGGGTATTTACTCTGTTCCCCTTGGCTTGGATTATATACATCTTATGAGCCTTCCCTCCTTGAAACCAGTAATTAGTGTCCCTTGATGGTTGTTCAAGTGCCTTTACCTTTTTCTCTAGAAATTCATTTTTGCTTCTACAAGTTTGAAGGGCTTTATCTAAGGTATCTGCCTTTTCAGTTAATTCTCCAGTAAGCTTCTCAGTAGCACTAGACACCTTAGTGGAATTCCCTTCTGAGTCATATCCTAGTCCAATTCTAGATCTAACAAATATAGTTTCATTAACCATGTTCTTATTAATAGATTCAGTTAGATTGTTGAGTTTATTAAGGATGATTCCTATGTTGCTTTCTACCTTTGTGAAGAAGTCCTTAAGTAGTCCCCCTTGAGTTTGCTTACCAGTACATCCCTTTTAGGTCTTAGTCATTAGGCTCAGTTCCCTAGACTTTAATAAGGCATTTTCCTTGATAGCTAACCTAGTAGACGAATCCAGACACTCACTACGTAGTTCCTTGACTTCCTCTTCATATTCATTGATTTGTGACTCTAGAGTTTCAATATCTTTTAACAATCCCTTAATCATGTTGATAAGCTCTTTCTTTTCTAGAAAATTGAGACGAATAGGGAAAGGGTCAGAAGATTTTACCTAAGGAGCAAGGGCCACTGTATCAGCCATAAGACAGTGGCCTTTGTAGCCTTCATGGAGGTCAACTTCATTGTCTTCTTCTCCCCATGCCAAGAAAAGTTCCTTCTTTTAAGATGCTTTGACCTTAGGGTTGGTGCATGTCTTAGCAAGATGACCCCTTTTCCTAGTAATTGTAGCAAGTGTACTCATTGAGATCTCGCTTTGCTGAAGATGAAGACTCTCCTTGACCAACATTAGGGTTGTTGCATGTCTTACTAAGATGCCATTTTTCCTAAAAATTGTAGCAAGTGTACTTCTTGAGATCTCTCTTTGCTGAAGATGAAGACTCTCCTTGACCAGCTTTCTTCTTGAACCATTTCTTAACTATCTTTGTCATGAGGGAGACTTCCATGTCATCGTCCTCTTCCTCTTCATCATCATTGATGTCCATATTTTCTGGAACCTTTGTAAGCTTCAAAGAGGTTCCAGTGTCTTATTTAGTAGCTCATCCCTTCCCCATATCAATGTTTTATTGGTCGAAAAACTTGCCAAATATGTCAACCACTGAGAGCTTCTTGCAATCTAGAGACATTAGAGCAATTCTTCGGGTAAGATCTAACTTGTTTCTCATTGCATATTTGAGTGCTAGTTTTTCCTCCCAAGCATCAATTGCTACACCATCAATGCTTAATTTTTTCACCAAGATAGTGAACCGGGATTGACATGCGGATACACTTTCACCAGGGAGTTGCTTGAATGCTTGAAACTATCATTAAAGAGTGAATTGGTGTCCCTTTGATCTTCACTGCCTCTGTGAATGGAGATGATGGCTTCCGACATATCCTTGGCCGTTGGTATGCCAATGAACTTGTCGAGTCTGTTTGTGTGAGTCCACATAGAATAAGCTCTTGATCTTTTGAATTCTTCTGCATCTTGGCATAATTCTTAGGTTGCTAGTCTTTCCTCTCTCCTTCAATTTCGGAAGCATTTCATCGCCAAGATCAATAATCTTCCAGCACTGGTAGTTTTGAGTTTGGATGAACATTGTATGCACTCCTAGCCACCAGTCAAGCTCCCATTCAAGAAGCTAATGAGGTTTGTTCAAGGACATCCCTAGGTTGAATTCTTCATTTTTTGTCTTGGTTATGGAATCAGATCCTGCTCTGATACCAGTTGCGGATCGTGTGATTTGAGTACCTTTATATAACTAAAGAATATTTCTTTTATGCATAATAGATTAAGACTGTAAGAACAATGATTACCAAAAAAAAATTCTTTATTGATTCTACTAGAGTTTACAACTTCAAGGCGAATACACAGTTCATAGTTCGTCTATAAACTCTCTTAGATATTGCATAAACTCTAAATCAACAAACATGACTTCTTCGAACAAACAATCTTCTGTAAATCGATAATATAAACTATTTATACTTAAGGCCTAACCGTCGGGAACTAATCTACAAAAAGCTAGATAAAAACAATAAATAAAATAATAAATCGTATCCGAATTTCAAAGATAACAAAGTAGTTCTAACAACCTAGATTACAAATCTAGGAGATCTCTGGTGAATCTATCTTTCCTCTTGTAGCAGCTTAAAGATATCTTTCCTCTTTTACGAACTCGTTTCCCATCCTTGTCACTCGGTTCCCTTTAGAACATCACTTCCTTCTATGATTTAGAACTTCTATTACTTGGTTTCCTAACTACATTACTCGATTCCCTAACTCTGTACTCGGTTCCCTTCATTCTGGTGAAGCGCTTTGAGGTCTTTGCTTCTCGCTTGACTCACTTAAGCTTCCTACCTTAATCTCATTAATTCCTTTTCTCCAATTACCTAATTTACTCGAAGGTCTATTACTATCCTACAGTAACCCATTCAAGGTAGATATTAGTATATAAAGATGTTTATTATCATTAAAATTGAGAGATCATAAGTTATAGATACTAGTAACTAGTTTCTATAACTAATAGTACTAAAACTTGGTTTACAAGAAAAAAAGGCTCACACTATGTATGTTAATCAAGCCCAAGGTAAATTTGTTAAGCACATAAATTCTAAGTATGAAAAGAGTAGGCCCTTTCATCTTGGAAAGGAAAAATATGGCTATGATTAATATAACTATTAATGTAGATATTGCGAAAATAGTAGACATACTATTCATGATAGTAGGAAGAAGAAGGCCCAAGATAGTAAGACTTATAGGTCACCAAATAGCAAGTAAAATGTAGTTAATGACCTAAAACATGCTTCTCATCACGAGCTTAATACTTCTGGAAGTTCCTTCAAATGTGCTTCTCATTTGCAAAGTCAAGGATGCCCAAATCTAACAAGCCCAGAAATACTGAGCTTCAATGCATTCTAAAAGTTTAAATCTTATCTTTGTAGGGTGAAGCGAGAAGCAAGGAATTTTTTTACATCAACAGTTGCTGCTCCTGCTATATGAATGAGTCCAAAGACAATCTTCTCTCATTTCAAGATACTGAATGTGGAAATGTCTCATTCAACGATAAGAAGACAGGTGGAATCAAGGACATGGAAATGTCTAGATGAATGGTGGAATCAAAGTTCAAATTGTAAATTTGGTTGGTATCCTGCGTGTCAACCTGCTGACTGTTTCTCAAGTATGTAAAGAAGGCCTTAAAGAAGTTACTTTCACTACAAACAGATGTTTGCAAGGAATTCAGCCAATGAAATCAAAATGAAAGGGAAGCGAGTCAATAGCACCTATCTCTTTGACTCTAGCTACATTCCAACAACAGTCGTCTATGCCTTGCCTCCATTGAGGACCAGTCATTTCTTTGGCACCAGAGACTCCACCATCCTAATCTATGCTTGATTCACAAGCTACGCTCAATGAATATAGTCCGTGGTTATCCTCCTATTAAGCCTGATCATATGTCTCATGTTCTGATTGTGTGCAAGGGAAACAGGTTAGAAGCTCCTTCAAAGCAAAAAATGATGTTACCTCTAAGAAGCCCCTTGACCAATGTGAGTTCAAAGCGTGGTGGAGCTCGCTACATGTTTGTGATTGTTGATGACTTCTCACGCTTACCTGGACCTTGTTTCTGCACTCAAAAGATCAGGATATCTCATGCACCTCTGAGCTATTTCATGTAGGATCAACGATTTAGTCTTTTGATATGCTCTCTAAGTGTTTAAAGAATAAATATGATAAAAACACAATTAATCTAATCTAATCTCCAAGATTAAACACAATAAGCTAGTCAGCTAATGTTCTGAAGTTTGTCTATTCTTGACTGTGCTTGGGTCGACAAACGCGCTCTTTTCGGTTCCATATCTCAAATCACAAATATCCACAAGCAAAAGAGGCAATCCACACAACACATCAAGAATTCCAGCAAATATATCTATGTGGTCACTACCACCAATATAAATGAAGTCCCGACAATAGAAGATTACCAAAAATGAAGACTCCGCAGAACTAAAGGCCGCGGTCACGGTAACTATGTCCACCGTCGCGGTTATCAGATGATCGCCTTTCTACATAATGCTTAGCCACGGTCGCGGTTTCTAATTCCGCGGCCGCGGGCTTCAGTTTCGGATCTGATTTTTGGTGTTTCGCCACCGGATATGCCCTCCAATCGCCAAAGCTTTGTGAAGCACAAACTTAAATCTTCAGATTGATTGATTTTTGGCTTGATTAAGGAGTATTGATGGTGACTTGAGGGTTTAGGTATTCTTGGGAATTTGGGATTCTCTTGTGAGGAGAGGGAGGAGTGAGGGGAGATATTAAGTGTAGAGATGAGAGGGATGAGTTTGAGAGAATGAAGAAGAAGGATTGATGGTGATTTGGGAGGATTGGAAATTAGGGGGTTTTAGTTCTTGAGAGTTTTTTGGTATGCTTGTGAGGGGGAGGAAGAACATGTGAGGGAAAAACAAGGGTATTAGGGCCGACTGCAAATTTGGAGGTTGGATTTCAATTTTTTTCTTTCCTTTGGCCCTCCTTTTAATTTCTGCAGAACTCTTAGCTGCGGCCGTGGTAGAACTCGCGGTCTTGTCCTCTGTTTTTCCTTTGCGCAGAACTCAAGGCCGCGGCCGCGGTAAATGGTCTCGCGACCGAGTTTTAGCGTCTTGTGGACTTTCTCCAAATCTTCTTCATTATTATTTTGTTATATTTTTTTATCAGGCACCCACCTTTTCCTCTCTTTCCATTTCTACTTGCATGTTTTTTTATTATAAAGATGTAAGAAATTGCCTCGGGTTGCCTCCCGATCAGCCCCTTGGTTAATGTCGTGGCTCGATGTAGTCTAGATTTAGCTCCTCAATCACCTCGGTGGCAAATCCGTCATGGTAAGGTTGTAACCTTTGACCATTAACCTTGAATATAGTGTGATTGTCTTTATCAAAGAGCTCGATAACTCCATGAAGAAATGCTAGCGCCACCACATAAGGCCAACTCCACCTGGATCTCAATTTACCTGGAAAAAGTTGAAGACGAGAATTATATAAGAGTACCTTGTCCCCAACTTTGATGTTCTTGCGCAGGATGTGTTTGTCGTGCCAAGCCTTCGTCTTCTCCTTGTAGATAGCTGCATTCTCATATGCCTCCCTACCTAGTTCTTCTAAATTGTGCAGTTGCAACTTCCGGCTCTTTCTTGCGGCATCTAGCTCCATATTGCATTTTTGTACCGCCCACCAAGCTCTATACTCTATAGCTCCATCGGCAGATGACATCCTTTCCCGGACATGAGTCGATATGGGGACATTCCAATGAGAGTCTTGTATGTGGTCCAGAAAGCCCAAAGTGCATCGTCTAGGAGAAGAATCCAATCCTTTCAGTTCGGTGCCTCCGTCTTCTCTAAAACACCTTTGATTTGCCGGTTGGACACTTCAACTTGTCCATTGCTCTAAGGGTGATAAGCGGTAGAAACTCTATGGGTAACGCCATATTTATTAAGAATAGCACTCGTAGTTCTATTCAATCCCCTATCACTCACAAGAGCTTTGGGGATCCCAAATCGAGAAAAGATGTTCTCCCTTAAGAAACTTGACACTACCTTTGAGTCGTCAGTTCTGGTTGCCTTTGCTTCCATGTACTTGGAAACATAGTCCACCACAAGCAATATATAGATATTCCCAAAAGAGTTGGGAAAAGGTCCCATGAAATCAATCCCCCAAACATCAAAGATCTCGCAAAAGATCAATGGTGTTTGCGACATCTCATTCTTGGGGGAGATTTTCCCGACCCTTTGACACATGTCACAAGCTTTACAAAAGGCATAAGCGTCCCTAATGATGTGTGGACAATAGAATCCGGTGTATAAAACTTTCCTAGCCATTTTATTCGGCCCAAAATGACCCCCGCATGCATAAGAATGTCAAAATGTAAGGGCAGATTGTACCTCATTGTCTGTGAGACATCTCCGGATTACCTTGTCGATGCAATGCTTCCAAATATAGGGTCATCCCACACATAGTATTTGGCCTCACTCTTGATCTTGTCTCTTTGAGCCTTAGTGTAGTTGGGAGGGTACTCGCTTCTCACAATGAAGTTCACCAAGCTTGCATACTATGGTTTGAATTCTTTGAGCGCAAAGAGCTGGGTCTCCTTCAACAGGACTGCCGGGTTAGCAGTAACCTTAGCCACGGTCGTGGTAATGAGGGCCGCGGTCGCGGACGTATGTTTCGAGTTTGCGATCTTGTCGATCTGTGCTTCTGTTTCCAGAACAAAAGGCCGTGGTCCCGGGTGGATGACCGCGGTCACGGTCTACTCTCCACCGAATCTACTCGGAATATGGCCTCGTTCGCAGAATTTCCAAGCCCCGGGCTTGCTTCTTCACATCCTTCATGAACAATCCGACTCAGATGGTCAGCTACTAGATTTTCGGAACCTTTCTTGTCCCGGACTCCACATTGAACTCACTCAATAAGAAAATCCACCGGATGAGTCTGGGCTTTGATTTTTTCTTCGCCATGAGAAAGCGTAGGGCTGCATGGTCAGTATGGATGATCACCTTTACGCCAAGTAAATATTGTCGGAATTTTTCCAAGGTGTAGAACACAGCTAATAGCTCCTTCTCGGTGGTTTATTAGTTCTTTTGAGCACCATTCAAGGTCATCGAGGCATAGTAGATAACATGCATTGATCGCCCGAATTTCTAACAAAGAATGGCTTCCACAACGTAAATCGCTAGCATCGCACATGATCTCAAAAGGGAGAGACCAATCTCACACTTTGATGATGGGCTTGCACTCGTCGGTTAGATCAAAAGTCACTTCTTTTTCCAATAGATTGCAAAGAGGTTTCACGATCTTGGAAATGTCTTTAATAAACCTAAGATAGAAACCTGCATGGACTAGAAAAGAACACACTTCTCGCACATTAGTAGGATAGGGCAAATATCAAATTACATCAATCCTTGCCTTATCGACCTCAAGACCTTTCGACGAGACTATACGACCGAGAACAATCCCATGATTGACCATAAAATGACATTTTTTCTGAATTTAGGACTAAGTTAGTCTCAACACATCTTTTAAGCACTAATGTCAAATTATTCAAACACGCATCAAATGATTCCCCATGTACTGTTAAGTCATCCATGAATACAACAATAAAATTTTCAACGAACTCAGAGAAGACATCGCTGTAAGGTACCGGGTGCGTTACACAAACCAAACGACATTCTGCGGTATGAAAAGGTGCCGAAAGGGCATGTGAAAGTGGTCTCCCTTGATCTTATGGCGCTATGGCTACCTGGAAATATCCCGAATATGCATCGAGAAAGCAGTAGAATGGGCAACATGCAAGCCGTTCTAGCATTTGGTCAATAAAATGGAAAGGAAAGTTATCCTTACGAGTCACCGCGTTTAGCTTGCGCTAGTCGATGCAAACTCGCCATCCCTTATGTGCCCGATGTGGGACCATCTCGCCGACTTCACCTTCCACCATTGTGACCTCACCCTTCTTCTTAACAATCTACGTAGGTCTGACCTACCGACTATCCGAAATTGGGTAGATCATATTAGCAGATAACAACTTCAACACCTCTTTCTTGACCACCTCCAACATGGGAGGATTCAATCATCATTGAGGTTGTCGGCTTGGCTTGGCCCGTTCCTCTAGGAGAATCCAGTGCATGCAAGTGGAATGGCTTATTCCCTTGATGTCGGCGATGGTCCATCCAAGCTCCGTAACATTGTCTTTCAAAACTTGTACCAGTCTTTCCTCTTGATCTCTCGTTTGTGCACTAGAGATGATGAAGGGAAAAGTATCCTCCTTTCCCATAAACGCATACTTCAGATGCATAGGTAGCTCTTGTAACTCAATAATAGGTGCCTGCGCAAAAGAAGGAAGTGGTCTTTTGTTCTCCAAAGTTAGTAACGGGGGCCCATCGGCCAAAAGAGTACCCGAGGCATCAAGCTGTGCCAGTACCTCATGCAATTCATCATTCAACTCTATATCATACTCACGAGGTGTAGCTATACTATTCTCCATTACAGATTTTAGAGAACCAACCCCACATAGATTAAAAGTTTCTTGCACAATAGGGTTAATAATGTCTATGGAGAAAACTGAGTTATCATTCGTGGGATGTTTCATAGTTTCATATATATTAAAACTCACTACTTCCCTCACCAAACTCAAGTTTAAGCGACCCACTTTCTTGATTTATCTTATTATTAGCCGATTTTATAAAAGTTCTACCCAGAAGGATAAGGGTGGCCTGATTATCATGTTCCATATTTAGCACATAGAAATCAACAAGGAAAATGAGACTATCTACCATTACCAACACATCCCTGACTATCCCTTTCCGGTAAACCGTTGACCTGTCAGCTACTTGAATCACAATCCCTGTTTCACCCGGGGGTCCTAGGCCTAGCATTTTAAATAACAAGTAAGGATGAACATTGATAGAAGCATCCAAATCTAACATAGCCCTATCAATCTTAGTCTCACCAATCACACAAGGTATGCTAACCATACCTGGATTGCTGCACTTCTTAGCTACCTACTTCTGAAAGATCGCATACACTCTCTCACTGACATGCACCTTTTGCTTCCCCTTTGGCTTTTGACTCCGCTTAATCATGTAGAGCTCCTTCAAGAATTT
Organism: Phyllobates terribilis; assembly: GCF_046119375.1. NCBI lineage: Eukaryota > Metazoa > Chordata > Amphibia > Anura > Dendrobatidae > Phyllobates > Phyllobates terribilis. Next base: position 27,983 of record NW_027366963.1, read on the forward strand.
CGCATACCTGGGAATACTTTTGACAAGTTTAAGAAGAGGGATGTTTACCTCGCATATGCTAAATGTCTCGAACAGCTCCTTGTCATTGATCGATATCCACGTGTCCTTTAGTGCTACAAGAAATGGCGCGGGAGGCTTGTCTGAGTACATTGGAGGGAAGTTAGGCCTCACATAATTCTCCTGTCACAGCTTAAAGACTCCACGATCCTCATATTCTTCCTCCACTTCTGGCTCTTTCAGACTAATGTTTCTATTGAGGTTTAAGCTGTGGTCACAGGAAGTGGACCCGCGGTCACGTTCTTTGTCCTCAGACCTTTCTGTAATACAACGCTCATCACCACGGACGTGGTTCTCTGGACCGCGTTCGCGGTTTTCAGACCTGCGGTCGTGGTTCTCATGTCCGCTGTTATGGGCGGTACTTCCGAAATGTTTTGGAAAACAAACTCCATCACCTCAGTCACGGGCTCCGGGGCCGCGGTTGCAGACTTCCAAAAAATACCTCGTCTTTCTCAAAAATTTCAGCTTCCTCCAAAACTTTTCCACTTCGTACCGTGATAGCACTTATGTTGCCTCTTCGATTTACCATAGTTTGTGACGGTAACTTCCCTGAGCTCTGTTGAGAGAATTCAGAGAATGCTTCCGCCAATTGTCTGACCTGCTTCTCTAGACTCTTGACACTTGATTCCGTGGTCTGGACATGTTTCGTGAAGTGTTTTGTCAAGGATTGAAGCATATATTCCGTAGATGGACCTTGAGGCTTTGGTTGGTACGGAGCACGGTAGTTGTTCTAGTATTGATTCTGGTATTGGCCCTAATTCTTCCCACCAGCCAGATCGTTCCTCCTAAAGCCAGTGTTATCATTGCCTTGCTGATTATAGTTGTTGTTCTGATCAGAGTGAGGTCTGGGAGGTCCAAAACCTCCTACCGCGTGAACTTCAACAATCGTCGGATCTTGGAATTACGGGCACATATCTGTTGGGTGGCTTGGATCTGCGCATATGCCGCAAACTCTTGCTAGCTTATGATTTTCAAGGGCCATGCCTTTTATCAAGCTTTTCAACTCAGCATGCTCACTCTTCCATTCAGCCTCCCCAGAGGTTACAACACTATCTCCTCTCTTTGTATAAGTCCTGCCAAAACTCCTATTCCCTTAAGCTATTTTGTTGATTCAGATTCGGGCTTCTGGAGGAGTCAAATTCATCACTATCGTTGCAGGCATCATCCACCAGCCTTCTCTCAAGATCAAGCAACCCATTGTAAAGGTGGGTTACTAGGTCCTTCTCTCCAAACCCATGGAATGGGCAGCTAGTGCATAATCTTGCGAACCTGTTGATGTAGTCGTATAGTGAGTCGTCATCATATTTCTCTACCATGTCAATTGCTCTCTTCAAAGCAACTTCCTTCTTAGAAGGGAAATACTTACCAAGGAAAGCCTTGTGAAGCTTCTCCAAGTGTCAATACTCCATGTAGGTAGTAAGTAGTACAATTTTCGCGCACTATCCTTCAGCGTAAGACCAAAAGCTCTCATCTTTATGTGCTCGTGTGTGACGTTACTAGTCTTGCTGCAGCTGCAGATGTTGTGAAACTCTCTCAGATGCATAATCGGGTCCTCCCCAACCAAACCGTGAAATTTCGGCAACAACTAGATGAATCCAGTTTTGAGCTCGAACGTGACTCCAACATTCAGGGCAGGCAACCTTACTCCAAGGTGTTGTTGCGTCAGGTCTAGGTCAGTCAGTTGTCGTAGAGTTTGATTTCCAGCCATTTCATCGATCACCAAATCATGAATCCCCTTCCGCAAAGTCTGCTGAAACATCCGCTCTATTTGTCAATGAAAAGTCAATAAATATGGATCAGTAGCGCGAGTGTGGACCATAAGATAGATCCACACCAGAGTTAGTCACAAAAAAAAATTAACTGTAAAGTCTAACTCCCCGACAACGGTGCCAAAAACATTCAATTGGTTGTCCTACTCTTTGTTATAATAAAGCAACTAGTCCAAATAGTCATAGAAACTCTTATTCAATTATAATCAAGGAAATCCCTACAATCAATAATAGAATAGAATTAAGATCAAAGATAAGGAGGTTCATGGAATACTATTGGCGAGTCACCGATACTTGACATGAATTTTGAATCTCTACCCTATAAACAATCACAAATGTTCATGCAAATAGAGTTTGATACCAAAAGGAAAGACTTTTCAAATAGAATTGTCTAAACCTAACAATATGAACAATATCAATCAACCTAGTTCGCCACCTAGATGAAATCAATATCAATCTATTATTAATTCAAGCACAAGAGATAATGAAACAATCCTCAATTGAAATAGAACATAAATGTTTAGAAACTTACAATGCAATAAGATCCAAAGGCTTCAATCCTCAAAATGAACCATAAAGGGTTTAGTTCATCATAATCTCAAAAACGATGAAAAACTCTAAGGGAGGAGGCTAGATGAGAATGTCTGAAGAAGTCCTTCAAATAAAACCTACAAGCTATTTATATGTCTTAGGAATTAATGAAATAAAAGAAATAAAAAATAAGGTTAAGAAAATATTTGGAACAAAATAAAACCCGGAAGGAAATTCCAAGATTCAGATTTGAACAACTTTCTGCCGCCCGCGACCGTGGTTGCTCCACCCGTGGCCACGACCTTCTTCTCTGCAGGCTTTTTTCTCTCGCTGTTAACCGCGGTCGCGGTTGCTATGTCCACGGTCGCGGTTGCTATCTCCGCAGTCGTTGTCTTCTCTGCAGAGCTTCTTTTCTTCAGCTTTGGCTCTAGGACGTGTTGTCCGACATTCCTGGGTCTTCAACTATTCCCATCTCTTCTTAACACTTCTTCAATCTAGCTCAATGGTAGTGCCACAAATGCTCTCAAGATTCTCGCAAATCCACATCATATACTCTCCAAGTCGGATTCTGGAAATGCGCTCGCCTAAACATCAACAAATTAATGCTAATAACCGTTAGTTATGCCGTATGTAATCTCTCTATAATTCATCATCTCAGTTGTTCTGTCTCCTATCTTCCTCCTAGTAGTCCTTTCGATCTCTGGGATGAGCTTAACAAGTGGAAGATTAGTAGCACGGGTGCTGACCATACACTAATCAGCACCAGAGTCTATTAAATTAATATTGCAAGAAAAGAAATTGGTTCCCCGACAATGTCGCCAATTTGACAGAGAGGTCATTTGGCTCTCCGACAAAGCAATATTTTCCCAACAACTACTCTACTAAAGCAAAATGGTAAGTAGGGGTCGAATCCCACAAGGAACCGAAAGGGATCAATTCCTACAATACTAATTCAATCAACTCAAAACGTAACAAAAAGGGGAATTTGGTAAAACTAATTGCTAATGATTATTTGAAGACTAAAATGGGACGAACACTTCATATGATTGGTATTCACATATTAAGTTGATTCAATGGTCCTATGTTCCTCTATTTTGGCTCTCTCTCTCTCTCTCTATTGCCTATATATCTTCTAATTTTCCTAATCCTTGCTACTTTATAGCTAATTAGGTCAACTAGCCCTAATATCCCTTGCCTACAAATCCAACACTAAAACCATTAAGACTAATTCCTAGGCAACATTAAGCACAATAGTAGATAGAAATTTGCAGCGGCACTTGGCTACTAACACATCGTCATCCTCCATACCCCTACAAGTGCAACTAGTCTAGGTAGTTGTATTGCTACGGAACCTAAGCCTAGCTATATGAAATTGAACTAAACAACCTAGGTGATTAATTTAGAATGAAAAATTCAATTTAACTGTTATTATAAGAAAGAGGATAAAACAATCGAGATATATTATTAATGAGAACCAAAGAATTAGAAACCTCATATTGAATCAGCCTATTGGCTCAACCAATCACACAATGTACATGATGTCTACTCCTTGCTCATTACCAAGAACTACATAAAATGAAATATATAAAAGATAAATGGATCATTAGGGAGGAGGCAACTCTCCCTATTTATTATAAAATAACAAAAGCTTAACCTAATTAACCATAGCCCAGACTTTACAAAATGAAGGAAGCCAACAGCTCAAGCGCAACATCAAGGATGTTAGTTGTATGAACTATCCCCTTAGTTCTTATAATTGATAATGCCTTAGTTTTAATGATAACAAACTACCTTATGAACTAATATGTGTATTGAGTGAGATATCGCATGAAATAGATAGGCATTTGAGTTACTAAGGAAGCTAAAGTTTGGAAAGCAACGAGCTCAAGAGAAGAGACAAGAGAGAGTTTAGCGAGAAGACTAGCGCTCAAAGCGCTTAACTAGGATCAAGGGAAACGAAAGATACTAAAGGGGACCGAACATTGAGAGTGAAGGATCGAGCTGCACAAAGTAACGTGCTACACAAGGAGGACGCGCTCAAGCGGACCGAAGACGCTCAAGGGGACCGAGCGCGTATTTATGGAAAGAAATCTTCCTTGAAGCTAAAGAAGGAAATAGAGTTAAAGAAGGAAAGAGTTGATTCGCCAAGAGATTTACCAGATTCGAGATCTTAACTGTTGAAGCTAGTTTGTCATTATATTCAGCTAGTTTAGATTTAATACTTTATTTATTATTATTCACTTGCTTTTAGGTAATTAGTTTCTGGTGATTATGCCATAACATAAGTAGTTTAGTTCATTATCCTTATACTGTGGTTGTCGAACTAGAGAGAGAGAGAGAGTTCATCTTGATTTAGAGCTTATGCAATAGCTAGGAGAGTTGAGAGAAACTAAGTACTGTGTGTTCGCCTAGTTGTTGTAAGTCTCAAGAGAAATCAAATTAACCAACATTTTGGAATTGAAGTGTTTATTTGTTCTTAGTCTTATATTCCGCACAAAAGATTATATTTTTAGTTAGAATAAGTTCTTCACAATCCACAATTGGTATCAGAGCAGGATCCAATTCCACTACGACAATGAAGATCTCAGAGTTCAACCTCGGCGTGTCCCTCAACAAACCTCACCAGCTTCGAGAAGGAGAACTTGATTGGTGGATGGGAGTTCACACGACCTTCATCCAAACCCAAGACTACCAATGCTAGAAGATCATTGAACTTGGTGACGAAGTGCTTCCAGAACTGAAGGATAGAAAGGATTGGCAACCAGAGCACTGCCCCAAGATGGAGAAGAATTCAAAAGCTCGACAACTGATTCTTTGTGGACTCTCTCGCATGGACATTGACAAGGTCATTGGCATTTCAACTGCTAAAGACATGTGGGAATCTATCATCTCTATACACAGAGGAAGCGAAGATCAGAAGGAAACCAGAAAGTTCACGCTTCAAAGGGAGTTTCAATCCTTCAAACAATTCCCTCGGAAAGCGTGTCAGCTTGCCAATCGCGCTTCACCATTCTGGTCAACAAGCTAACGGGCTCTGGTGTAACCATTCCAGCCCCTGAGCAGACACTGGCTGTCATCTACGCTATGAGCGATAAATTCGAGCTCACTCGAAGAATCGCACTCATGTCGCCAGATTGCAAGAAGCTTTCAGTCGTAGACATATTTGGCAAGTTCTTCAACCAAGAGAACGCTGATTCGCTAAAGGGACTCAAGATAAGAGAAGCCACTGGAACAACGCTGAAGCTCATGAAGGTGCTTGAAAAGATGGACATCAGTGACAGTGAAAAAGATGAGGGCGATGATACAGAAGTCTCCCTTATGACTAAGATGGTTAAGAAATGGTTCACGAAGAGAGCTGGACCAGGTGAAGCATCATCTTCATCCAAGCGCGATCTCAAGGAGTATACATGCTATAACTGCCAAGAGAAGGGCCATCTCGCCAAGACGTGCACTAACCCAAAGGTAGAGGCCACTGAGAAGAAGCCACTTTTCTCAGCTTTGGGAGAAGAAGATGATGAGGCTGACCTTCACGAAGGATTCCAAGGAAAATGTCTCATGGCCAATACAGAGGCTCTCACCTCTGAGGTAAAAACTCCTGACTCCTTTCCTAATCGCTTGAATATGCTTAAAAAGAAAGACCTTATTAATATGATTAAGGGGCTACTGGAGGACACTGAAGCCTTAGAATCTCAAGTCACTGAATATGAAGAGGAAGTCGCTGAACTACATAGTAGGCTAGCTGAGAAAGAGAAGGCCTTAGTAAAATCTAGGGAATTGAGTCTGATGACGAAATCTTGCGAGGGCTGCAAGAGTAAGCAACCTCAAGGGGGGTCGTTAAAGGACCTAGAACTCAAGGTAGAAAGCGACTTAGGACTAATTCTTACTAAGATCACCGAATTAATTAAATCTTTTAATGAGAAAACCGTGAATCAAACTGACTTTGTAAAAGCTAGACCTGGATTAGGATATGACGTAGACTCCTCCAAGTGCTCGAGTGCTAGTGAAAAGCTCACCAGAGAATTAAGTGACAAAGCTGAAACCTTAGACAAGGCCCTTCAAATATGTAGAAGCAAGAATGAATTCTTAGAGAAAAAGATTAAGGCACTTGAACATCCAGTAGGGAATGACAATCACTAGTTTCATGGGGAAAGGGCTCATAAGATGTATGTGAGCCAAGCCCAAGGGAATTCCACAAACACAATAGATCCTAAGATTAAGGATAGGAAGCCCTTTAGACCTGGAAAGGGCAAATATGGTTATGTGAAGTACAACAAATGGTGTAGGTTCTGTGGTAACAATGGTCACACTATACACTCTTGCAAGACGAAGCAAGCGCTAAGTAAAAAGGCATACAAGTCACCCACTCGTGCTACATGCGAAGTGAGTAGCTTGAATGAAGATTCTTACCTAGAGAATGCCTCTTCATCTAAATTCCAAAGGCTCGATCGTAGTACTTCTCCTTATACTAACCGGAAAACTAATCCACCTAGAAAAGCAGAGCTTCAATGGGTTCCAAAAGTTTGATTGCTTATTTACAGGAAAACTTGAGCAGCGAGAGCAAAAGGTACATAGACAGTGGCTGCTCATGTCACATGACTGTAGCCAAGGAAAGATTACGAGGTTTTCAAGTATATGACGGTGGAAGCGTATCGTTTGGCAACAAGAGAGCTAGAGATATCATTGGACATGGGAAGGTACATCTAAATGACAAGATAGAGATCCAGATGGTGAACTTTGTGGAGAGCCTTTTCTACAACCTCCTAAGCGTAGCTCAACTCTGTGACGAGGGACCACACGAAGTGACCTTCACTACCTCTAAGTGCCTTGTGAGAAATTCCATTGGGAAATCATCCTAAGGGGGAAGCGAGTCAACAACACTTACATCTTCGACTCCATCTTCATACCAAAAGGTCACCTTTGTCTCGCTACTATTAAAGATGAAACAGAATTATGGCATCAACGACTAGGGCACATAAATCTTCATCTTCTACATAAGCTGCGTGCAAAGGAGATAGTTTGTGGTCTACCTCTTATCAAGATAGACAACTTGACAAACTGTGCTAATTGTGTTAAGGGCAAACAAGTCCGAACCTCATTCAAAGCCAAGTAGAATGTCACAACAAAGAAGCCCCTTGAGCTTCTTCACATGGACCTCTGTGGCCCAATGCGCGTTCAAAGTCCTGGTGGAGCATGCTATATATTTGTGATCATTGATGACTACTCTAGGTTCACGTGGACATTATTCCTGCGCTCCAAGGATCAAGCCTCCTCACGCTTCATAGAGCTGGTCGCCCTACTCGAGAATCCTTTATCTCTGAAAGTGCGCTCTATAAGCGTTGAAAGAGGAATTGTTCACAACTTCTCAGCTCCTAGGACACCACAACAGAACGGAGTGGTTGAAAGAAAGAATCGAACGCTAGTAGCGATGACGCGCACCATGCTTCTTCAAAATGGTGTCACTCCCTCTCTATGGGCTGAAGCGGTAAACACTACATGCTACATCACCAACAGAGCTCTTCTATGCCCTTCTCTAGGCAAGACTCCCTATGAGCTGATCAAGGGATATCCTCCAAGCATATATCATTTTAGGGTATTCGGATGCAAGTGCTACGTGCTAAACAATGGGAAAGATAATTTAGGCAAGTTTGATGCACGAAGTGATGAAGACATCTTTCTTGGCTATGGCCCAACAAACAAAGCATACAAGGTCTTCAATCAAAGAACAAGAACCTTCAAGGAGAGCATGCACATAGTGTTTGATGAAAGCGCCTTCCTCACCTCCTCGACAAACACTTCCGATCCATTCCCAGAAGTCGCCTCCTTTGAAGCCCCTTTAGATATCGATCAAGCACCTCCTTAGAAAGCCTTAAAACCACTCGCCCCTCCGTATATAGCCTCAGTTCCCTCAGGCCCTGACTCAGACAGTGATAACGAAGGGCCTTACATCAGACATTGATCAGAACACAGAGCCTCCCACTAGATCTTTTCAACAACAAGGTCCTCATCCTCCAACGAACATGCTCACCCCAGTCCATTCTGGGATTCACACTCGCTCTCGTGTAGCTCGACTAGCTCCTCCAGAGACAATTGGTGAAGCTCTTGATGAAACAACTGAGGAAACCAACTTTTGTGCCTTCAACGCCTTTGTCTCTCTCACTGAGCCTAAGAATATCAAAGAAGCCATCCTCGATCCAGATTCGATGGCTTCCATTGAATAAGAGCTTCATGAGTTCGAGCGAAACAAAGTCTGGCGCCTTGTTCCTAAGCCCTCAAATCGCACCATCATAGGCACTCGTTGGGTCTTTCGCAACAAGCTCGATGATTCAGGAGTTGTGGTAAAAAACAAAGCACGTCTGGTAGCACAAGGGTACAATCAACAAGAAGGGATCGATTATGACGAGACCTACACCCCAGTTGCCAGATTAGAGGCCATTCGACTTCTTATTTCCTTTGCTTCTCACAAGGGCTTCAAGCTCTTTCAAATGGATGTGTAGACGGCTTTTCTCAATGGTGTGCTCAATGAAGAAGTGTACGTGAAGCAAGCCCCAGGCTTTGAAGACTCAAATCACGCAGAGCACGTTTATTTCCTGGACAAGGCCCTCTATGGGTTAAAGCAAGCACTAAGGGCATGGTATGAGTGCCTCTCTGAGTACCTCCTCGCCAACAGCTACAAGAGGCACTAGTACAAAAAAACCCTTTTACATCACTAGATATACACCAGGCATACATCTCATGGTGTAAAAAGTATACATATTTTGGTTACACATGTTTTTGGTTGTTATCCAATGTATAAAGTAGGAGGCGACAAAGTAAATAACTGATGTATATACTATATACACCATATATTTTTGTAACACATGTATAAAGATAAATACTCCCGGTGTAAAATATGTTTATCAACCGATGTATATAATTTATACTAGGTTGATGAGTTAAACACAAATATATACATTAGGCTTCTTATACAACCGATGTATATAATTTTGGGCCAAATTTCCGCGCCCCTGTTTCAATTATCCCTCGCCCGCTAAGACATTTCCGCGCCCCTGTTTCAAAGATTTCCCGCCCGCTTACATTGCCGTCCGCACCCTCTCTCTCACCATCTCTTTCTCTCTCTCTTCCTTTCTTCCTCGATCTCAACCTTAGTGTCGCCATTGTAGAAGCTCGACTGGTGGTTTCTCGTCTTCGGCAATGTTAACTCGCCGGCGGCTCAATGTCTTTCTGAAATTCGTCAAATTTTCCGTCAATCTCCTCGAGTAAGTGTTTATATTCTACTATTTGATCTTCTTCTTGCATCGTCCCTTTTATTTGCTGCTGATGTGTTTTTATACTTTCTCAATCAGGCATCTCGATCCTTTTCCACTGCTCTCAACTATGTGAGTGTTGTTACTATCTGAAATCTGCTCAATTTATCTAATCTGTGGTTTTGACTAAGAAATGCTAATCGACTAAATTTCGTTTCTTCTCGTAGCACCTTGATTCGCCAGATAACAACCCCGATATTCCTTGGGAGTTCAGCTCCAAAAACAAGGAAACGGTATGTTTCATTATATTCTAATGAATTTTCTGATGATTTTGTGTTTCAATTGTAGGGATTTCCAATCTATTTGAAGTGTGGTCTTAAAAATCAATTTTAGGGATTTCCAATCTATTTGAAGTATGTTTCAATTTTAGGGATTTCCAATCTATTTGAAGTGTCTTCTTCTATAAACAATTTGAACAAAAAACACTTGAAAGCTTCAGTCTGCTGGATTTAGGTTTAGTAACAATTTGAATAGGTTTCAACTTATGCAACAAATCAAAATAGGCTATTTATTATTAACTTGAACTCACACTTTAAGCAAGAATTGGAAGTGAAATCTGAGAGCGGCTGTTCGTCTGGACATCTTCTCTGGTACGAATTTGCAAGTTGCTGAATTTCCTGGTCAACTTGTTCGTCTTGCTGCCTTTCTTAGTTCAATGGATCCTGTATCTGACCCCAAACAGCTTCCCAAGTGGAACTACGATGGCTCCATCACTGGTCAAGCTCCTGGTGAAGACAGTGAAGTTATCATCTAGTATGTGTGGCTGCTCTAAAAAAATAAACTTTTTTGTGGGTTGTAATATTATGTGTCAATAAGTTTCTGATTTTCATTCTTACAGAAAGAATTTTACTTTGTTATCTAGCTTGTGTTATAGTTGTTCCTTTTATGTTTTTTAAACAGCCCCCGGGCTATCTTCAAGGACCCATTCAGGAGGGGAAACAACATCCTTGTGAGCTCTTCACATACAATTTTCACCTTTTTGTGTTTAGATCAAAACCATTTTCAAGAGCTTCAGAGGATGAACGATCTGAGGTATAGTCATAAATTCAATGCTGCATCGAAACAATAATTCAATTTTTACAATTATGAGTATCTTATGAATTGGTCCTGGCTTATATATACCTCTACTGAATTACTTATCCTAACTGATCATCATGTGGTAAATGTTCTTATAAAGACTAATGTTGAATTATTTTATGTGTAGCAATTAGTCAAATTTACTTAGATTTGGTACCCTTTCTTTTAGTTTTTCCTTCTAATATTCATAAATGATCTTATTAGACTTAGGTATAATATTAATCTTGATTCATTCTGGTCTTGGAGAAAGCCCTTCTATGCACATGTTCAAGTTATGAAGAGGTACTTTTCTATACTGTGCATTTTCTTAGTTTTTTTCTTCTTGTGATTGGGTTTCTTGTGTAAACTCATATACTTCTTCCTCTTGGTTGCAAATATCCTTGTTATATGGACCTTGCATCCTCAAAATGATCTGCCTCTATTACTTGAGTGCATTCATATTCCTTAATTTCTTATTTAATTATAAATCGATTGTAGAAACTTGTGGATCACTTATATTTTGACATACAAGCAGAAAACTTGTGCATATTCTATATGATGTCCAGATCGAAATTTTACTAACCCCAACCTCTTTTTCCTTAGTACTTGGATTTGTTCCTTACCGGATATATGGTTTAAGAAGGATGATGTATGTTGCTAAAATAAATTCAGGTGCTGGATTATGCTGTCATTCGAGACACATTTCAGGTACAGTGATAGAAGATTTGTATCTATAACTATTTTATCCTGTAAATATTTGTCCATAATAATTTCTTCTATGCCCTTCCCAGTGCGCATCAGATTATTTCTCACCTCAGATGAAAGGCACTGATGCTTTGTTGCAATGTAATTGAACTTGGATGTAACTGAACTTGAAGAGTTGAAGGTTAAGCTTAGCTCTGTGCCCTAAACTTAGATGTTATTTTGTTAATCTCATGAAAATCTTAGTGAAGAATTTGGGTTGTGTAGCCACTAAGAGCAGCACTTGCTTCAACATTGTACGAAAATCTTATCCAACCACTCTCACGTTGCTAAGAAATTCCCCTATGTATGGCAAATGAATCCTACCTTGTTACGAAGTTGCATATGGTAGATCGCATCAGTAAGATGGATGTGTTTGCTATTATTTCAAAATCCTCTTATATGATATGATGTAAGGGCGCGCCAAATGTATCAACCTTACTATTTTGTGTGTGTGGGTGTGTGTCTAGGCATGTTTTGACTTCACTCACCATAGTTGGAACTGTTCTGAATTTTGACATAATGCCTTTCCATGTGAAAAATTAGTCTAATCCATTTCCATTATCTTAAACCATAAATCAGAGAAGACTAGTTAATGAAATTTTGGTCTTCATTTCGTTTTCTAGAAGTTGTTCAATGTGTGCTCCTTTGAATGATTCTTAAAAAACTCTTTATCTTCGAGTTTGCTTTTTCTGTAGGCAAAATGGAGCATGCTCAGTCAAGTTCAACCTATTTATCTATCTGCTTGCAAGCCATCCACAGTATACTAGCATTACCAAGTAAGGATATAACAGCTTATATGTTCTAACGTTTTAGGAATAGAATACATTGTTGGAAGTGGTTTCATTATTTATTTGGCTTCTCGGGAGATGTCAATTAAGAATATGATTGGTGCAGGCCAGCTATAGCTCATTCCTCTTGTTTACTGTATATATAATCAAAACGTGCACTTTTGAATGAAAACCTTAGTGCCTGCTGTATAGTCTATTGTTATTACTTCAATCAGTTGGTTTAGTTTGAGAAGGCTTTACATTGAGGATCTTAATTGCAGCGATAGGCTCTTTCAAAACACAATTCAAGAACTTGACAATACAGTGGAGATTTTGATACGTTTTCTCTGTGCTCTTCCTGGATGGAATGAGAAAAATATTCAGGCTTCAGTTTAAATTATAGTATGGTTAATTGTAATAAATGTCATGAATGCACAACATACGTTTGCTTGTGTTTCTTATAATCATGTTTTTCATGCCATCATATATGATGTTGCAGTTCCTGTCAGAAAGGGGTTGAGAGTTGGAAACTGAAGCAGGATAAGAATTTCCAGGTGAAGAATTTTAGATGTAAGCATCCGCATCATAATTTCCTTAACATGTTCCTGTTATACATACGTCTCTTAGCAATCATTAAACTGCAGTTCGTAATTGATCTTCTGCTAACTTATGTTTTTACTAGTGCTTATGAGAAGCTATTTTCTGTTCTAAAATTAGCAGTTTGGATTGAAAACTTTGGTCAATGACGAGTACTTTTGAGAAATTAATAGTTGATTAATAATTTCTTCTATGCCCTTCCCAGCGAAATCAGATTATTTCTTCTATGCCCTTCCTAGTGTGCATCAGATTATTTGTCACCTCAGATGAAAGGCACTGATGATTTTAGCCGAGAAAAACCAAAATTCAGTGACCAGTGCATTGCATTTGTATCAGACCTTAAGTTTGATGTAAGTTCTTTCCTTTCTATCCCAATTCAGAAAGCAGAAAAGTCTTAATACTGTTTACTGTGCTTGTTTGTTGACAAATAATGATAATCTTGGGAATTTCTTCAGTGATGTTGGTGGGGTTGTTGGAATTCGGATATTGAAGGACAAGTTCACAGGGAAATCAAGGGTGAGTCTTCTTTAGTAAAATTCCTTTAATCATCTATGATTAGTTGCTATCTTTTGGATAGAGTTTTGACCATTGTCTCCATTTCTATTAGGTTAACTATGTTGCTAATCGAGTTGGTGTGGGAATACACTTCAATCCTTTTATCTCTTGGAATGATAGGGTATATGACATTTCATTTCATTGAAACTTTGTCTCTTTTGATTTGTTTAATTCAAATGAGTCTTTTTCTGAATCTACTTATCAGGTAGCACATCTTCCTTGTGTCATAGACGTCTGAATTTTATATCATGTATTTTGATTTTTGATAACAGACATTCAAGTATGGTGTAGTCAGAATGCATGACTAAATTCAAGATATGTTGCACTAGGAGAAGCTTTATTTCAGCGGGTGTTTACAAAAGCCTGTAAGGATTATACAATTGATTCATGAACATTTTTGTCACATAAAATATATTGTTTACTTATTCTATCTTTTCCCTACATTTTACTTTGTGTTCAAAATATTTTAACACAAGAAAACTCTTCTACTATACAGGTTAATATACTTGTTGTCACGTTGGACATTGAAAAAACGAACTCTATTAATTTGAGAGCTGCAACTTCAGCTGTGTTGCTTCGTTTGCTTTGCAACTTTACTGAGCTGTGTTTTGAGATCTTCATTTTACTCAAAATAATTTGTTGAAGCCTAATTTTTTATACTTTATAATGTAGGAGGATCTCTATGTTAAAATATGTAGCCTCTCTTATATGGGTGATATAAGAATGTTGTTCGTAGAGGAGAAACACAAGGTATGCATGGTTCATTCAGTATGTCTAATGTATTGTCATCTTTGCTTTTGAAAACGTCCTTATACTATTGATTTTGTATATTTGTTTTACAGGAAAAGGTTGTCTAAACTTTATCAGCACATTTATTTGAACGTACGTATTGTGATAATTTATTTCGCCTTTATCAAGAACAACATATATATTATTATATGTTGTATATTTGTTTTATATGAAAAGGTTGTCGAAACTGATGTAGCTGCTACTTAGTTAGTTATGCGCTCCTCAATATTTAATTTGCTAGTTAGTACGTACGTTCAGAACTTGGTATTGATCGAATATGCATGTTGAATTTGTAACATTAAGTGTTTGGAATGATTCTGGTAGTGTACATTATTGTATAGTGTAAGAATCAATGTTTTTAATCTATATATGCGATGTTGGGTTAATTACAATGATTCTGGTATATGACAGGTTATTGTATTTAATTAGGAAATTGGTTGGCGCCATACAAGAATATACATGGGTTTTATATATTATACACCGGTTAGTCAACCTACCAATTTCACCTTTTACATGTGACTTATGATTTTAGACATCGGTTACAATGTGTGTATAAACATGGAGTATATGGGCGCCAATACATTATACATGTGTTTATATTACTATATACACCGGTTAGTCAACCTATCAATTTCATCTTTTACATGCAACTTATGATTTTAGACATCGTTTGTACTGTGGTGTATAAAAATTGAGTAAATGGGCAACAATACATTATACATGTGTTTATATTACTATATACACTGGTTAATTATATCTTTTACATGTGTATAAATACCTTATACATCGGGCGTATAGGAAATGGACCAAAGTTGGGCGGCAGATTATACACCGGATGTATGCGACATCGACTTTATACGTCGGATCGCAGTACAACGGTTATTAACCGGTGTATAAGCCCATATTCATCCGGTGTAAAAAAGGTTTTTTGTACTAATGAGGGGAACAATCGACAAGACACTCTTCATCCAGGAACATGAAGGCGACATCCTAGTGGTTTAGGTATATGTTGATGATATTATTTTTGGTTCAACTAACATGTCGCTTGTAGAGAAATTCAAAGACGTGATCAGTAGCAAGTTCAACATGAGTATGATCGGGTAACTCAGCTTCTTCCTTGGACTGCAAGTGGTGCAAAAGGCTGAAGGCATTCATATTCATCAACAAAAGTATCTAAGGGAGATCATAAAAAAGTTCGGAATGGACAATAGCAAGCCCCTTCACACTCCAGTGTCCACAAGCACTAAGTTAGACGCAGACCTTAACGGCCCCATGGAGAATGAAGCACTCTATAGAGGTATGGTAGAATCTTTAATGTACTTAACTGCCTCTAGGCTCGATATTGTTTTTGCAGTGAGCTTATGTGCACGTTTCCAATCTGATCCAAGGGAGTCGCAAGTCGCCATCATCAAACGTATCCTTCGTTATCTAAAAGGAACTGATAATCTTTGTTTATGGTACCCTAAGAACTGCGATTTTACCCTTGTTGGATACACAAATGCTGACTATGCAGGATATCTAGTTGATCGAAAGAGCACCTGAGGTATGGCACAATTTCTAGCCCTTGTCTTGTTTCATGGGGCTCTCGCAAACAAACTCAGTAGCTGTGTCCACCGTCGAGGCTGAATACATAGCAGCTGCTTCTTGTTGTGCTCAACTCCTATGCTCAAGCAACAACTCACTGACTTCGGAATCTCGATGGGCTCGATTGAGATAAGGTGTGACAACACAAGCGCGATCAACATCTCAACCGAACCAAGCACATTGACGTGCATCATCACTTCCTTCGAGATAATGTGGAGAAGAAGCACATCGAGCTCACCCATTGTAGAACTGGGGATCAAATAGCACACATTTTCACAAAGGCCTTGAACAAGGAACCGTTCATCAAGCTAAGACTTCACTTGGGCTTGATCCCCTTTCATTAAGCATCTCCTTGCACGTAAGCCTTCTCCCTTGATCTTGTGTAAATTCAGTGCTCCTTTTAATCTTGGGAACCTAGGACTAGTACGTGCGCGAACCTAGCCTATACTCTTAGGCGTATTCATCCTTCGCATGCTCTGTGTGATGCTAAATGATAAATGCTTAGTTAGGCCCTCTCTAGGATTGCACTATTGCTTGCTAAAACTTGATCCGTTTGCATGCTTCATCTTCAAGCCATTAAATATATGCACGATGTTCGCTTCTTAACCTCATAATCAAGCCCCCCAGATATGATTCGTGCTTATAGGCCAGTCCCTTAGCCTTGATCTTAATGTTACGTTCCCTATGACCATATAAGCCATAACTGGGAATATTCATTGAGATGACAAAAAGCCTACCCATATATGCTTAGCACTTCTTGTTTCTAAAAGAGATTTTATGTCCCCTTTGTGTGTGTGAGTTTATTATGTGCTTAAGCGAGTTGAATTATCTTACTGAGAATGGGAACTGAGATACAGTACGTTCTAGTATGGGGACCGAGTAAGTAGAAGAGATCACAAGCGTAGTTTTTGAGCTACATGCCCTTGGGGACCGAGTAACACAGATTAGAGTGAAGCACATATAACTTCAGGAACTGAGTATAGGGACCAATAGAATCTTACGGACCGAGCATCTCAACTACCGACTATCTTCTAGGCACTCATTACTCGCCAGCCTACCAATGGTCACTTGCATCTGCGATAAACGAGGCGCCGTTCCAAATCTTACCGAAGGTCGTTGTGATTCGACCGTTTGACCCTCTCCATAAATATCCCCTTCGACCAGATTCAGTCCCCCTTCACCACCTCTGCAACTATTCACTCTTCTTAAACTCTCTCTCTCCCAAGCGCTCTACGTTCAAACCCTGCAACTCTTCACCACACTCCACTTCATACTTTCCAACTCCCACTCTCACAAACAACAACAAATGGCCAACCCAATGACCATCGGCGCCGAGAAATGGGAAGCGTTCCTAAAATTCTAGGAGTTCATGGAGAGCTCCAAAACAGCTGCACCTATTGCTCCCTCCTCCTCCACCACACCGGCTCTCCTGACACAGCACCACCAAAGCCCCTCTCTCCCATTCCATAGAAAGTGCCTAGCCCCCAGCCTTCACCTACCGCTCACTCCAACTCTCCAGCACCGGTGGAGGAAGACCAAACAACCCCTGTTATTCACCCTGTCTCCTCCACCTACTCCACCGAGCACACTCCCTCCGTCTCCAAACATGACGAATCCACCCATCACCAGCCTGACATCACATCAAGGCACTCTTTATCGAGCCTCTGAAAGTGGGCTGCGAGAATGACTACAAGGAGGACTGTGAGTAGCTGTGGTCTCAGTTCCCCTAGGGCCCCTTAGAAAATCCATAGCTTCTCTAAAATTCTTGTCATTTTTTTGCTCTTTATGGCTGTCTTTATGTGTGCTCTTCAATTGAATTGCTAGTTTTTGGTTCACTTATCTGCTTGCTCTAGTGCGTACTGAGATAGGGCTAGACTTATTGCGTTTTCTTTCGTATCACTTACCCATTCCTCTAGAAGGCACACACGTGCTACACTTAGTTTCCGTTGATTAATATTGCACATTCCTTTTTACATGATGTCAAAAGGGGAAATATTACAGGCATAGGAGTTATTTAGTTTAGAGGGAACTAGAACATATGGAGTGAAAGGGCGATGCTTATTACTTGTTCATTGATTAAGGGGGAATTGAAAGATACTTCTTTTCTCAGCTCTATAATATGCCTATGCCAGGATTCTAACTTTGTCATCATTAAAAAGGGGGAAATTGTTAGTTGTATGAACTAGCACCTTAGTTTGTATAACTGATAATGACTTAGTTTTAATGATAACAAACTACCATATGAACTACTATGTGTATTGAGTGAGATATCGCAAGAAATCGATAGGCCTTTGAGTTACTAAGGAAGCTAAAGTGTGGAAAGCAACGAGCTCAAGAGAAGAGATAAGAGCGAGTTCAGCGAGAAGACTAGCGCTCAAAGCGCTTAACTAGGATCAAGGGAACCGAAAGATACTGAAGG
This sequence comes from Phyllobates terribilis, assembly GCF_046119375.1. Taxonomy (NCBI): domain Eukaryota; kingdom Metazoa; phylum Chordata; class Amphibia; order Anura; family Dendrobatidae; genus Phyllobates; species Phyllobates terribilis. Next base: position 46,155 of record NW_027366963.1, read on the forward strand.
GGACCGAACATTGAGAGTGAAGGATCGAGCTGCACAAAGTAGCGCGCTACACAAGGAGGACGCGCTCAAGGGGACCGAAGACGCTCAAGAGGACCGAGCGCGTATTTATGGAAAGAAATCTTCCTTGAAGCTAAAGAAGGAAAGAGAGTTAAAGAAGGAAAGAGTTGATTCGCCAAGAGATTTACCAGATTCGAGATCTTAACAGTTGAAGCTAGTTTGTCATTATATTCGACTAGTTTAGATTTAATACTTTATTTATTATTATTCACTTGCTTTTAGGTAATTAGAGTTGAGAGAAACTAAGAACTGTGTGTTCGCCTAGTTGTTGTAAGTCTCACGAGAAATCAAATCAACCAACTTTTTGAAATTGAAGTGTTTATTTGTTCTTAGTCTTATATTCCACAAAATATTATATCTTTAGTTAGACTAAGTTCTTCACGATCCACAAAGGAGAAGTAGGATTTCAGTGATTTCTCGACCCGACAGGGGCGTGGTGGTGCATGTGTCGGCACGGTCGCGCCTTGGGCTGAGACTCAGACTTTCGTCAATGGGATGGAACATTAGCGTGGTGTTGGGATGCGGTCGTCCATCTAGCATGGTCTCACGGATCCTGGCTCGGTCATGCCATTGATATGTACGGCTCCAGTTTGTACCCTTTGGTTGTCTTTCCTTCGGATGCCCATCATCCTCGTATTTAGTGTCTTGACTTCACTTGGATCACGATAATATACGCTATAGACGTGGCAAATTCCTTGATATAGATGCTAACTACCACGTGTAATGATGTACTCAACGCTTCCTATCAATTATCAAAGTAATACACTCAATATCCTATTTGGACGTCCATCAAGTCTTTATTAGATATGAATGTATTCTAGCATATTTTCTTAAATTAGATGCTTTTATTTCATATTTTAATCGATTATTTATATAAGTTTCGTAGTAACTTCTTACTATTACCGTCTGAAATAGCCATTTTTGGAAGATATGAATTGGCGTTCTGAAAGAGGAGGCTCTAATCTCTAATCTGATGTGTGCAAATTTCTAATGTTTGATATATTTGATTGAAATGGATCTTTGAAATTGGTTGGGGTGAAATTAGGCTTTTTGGTTAAGATGTAAATTTATTCAAAAGCAACAATAATGGAGAAAATAAGGTCTTTTACAGATAAATATTTGAATGCTAATTGCGCCAAGGCATTAAAACACCAGTGAAAAAAACTTGAGGCATACTTTTGAGTAGAAACAATTGTAATATTATCAAGTTGATCATAAATCCATATAATTATTCATAAGTAAATCTAACTTAACAAAAAATTGAACAAATTCATCAATTTATTTCTAATTTATCAAATTATTAGACCAAATTTGACATCTAAAAACATATAGTTACAAAATTAACCAAGTTTAATATTCAATTATATTTTTTTTTGTAAACAAGCAGGGCACAATGAGTGATATAGCCCCGCCGGTCTCAATATGAATCCACCAATGAATACCGCATCGGAATATAAAATGTGTACGAGATTTTTTAAAATAGAATTATCCCATATCAGATTCTAGTATTTAGTAAGTATCCTTAGTCTTTACTTAAACTCTATGCGCGATAAAACCATTTTGTACAGTGAGCCATTAATTGTTAGATAACATGGTGGATAAAGATGAAATTATATATGGAAAAATATCATTAAATAACCGGTATCGAATTAGTAATGTGTCAAATTAAAAAGTTGCTCATTTTGCATTTTAATTATAGCAACAAGCTCCTTACAAAGAAAAAAAAGTTTTTTTCTAGCCAAATTGCTTCCAAACCTGTATGATAGAGGTGATAGAAACATTCTCCAAATCTAAATGGGTCCGAATCTGGTGATAATAAATCACTAAATGATAAAAAAGAATGAATCTGGGTCGTTGATTTATGCTTGATCTAATGGCCGGGGACGCGCACATGTCCACGCTGGCAATCCCGGCTACAGTCCACGTTCTATGTGTTCAAAATATGTTCATCAGTTGTGATCTATATGTTCACTATTATTGAGATGAATGTTCATCAAACATTTTAGGGTTAATGTTCATCAGTGTTGAGCTATATGTTCATCAATTTAATACTAAATGTTCACCAATGTACTGAAAGACGTTCACCAACAAAGTCAGGAGGAAGAAAAAAAGCGGAACGAAAGAGGGAAAAAAAGTTTCAGCCACGCGCGCAATACGACCGTTAGATTATGGACAGCTGGCAATAAATCAACGGCTGAGATTCATTCTTTTTTATTACTTTATAAATATATTATTACCCGATACTTTTCCAATCCAAATTTCTCAAATAAAGCTCTAGTGATTATCTCTTTAGTTAATCATATTCTTTCTAGCAGCACTACTTCCACCCCCTTATTTTTCCAAGAGCAATTTTCTTTATTTCTTTCTTTTTGCAACTAATTTGGATATGGAAAAAGTAATTTGTAGGAGGCCTTGTTATGATGGGGACCCATATAGTGTGCTCAAATTATAATACCACATGGGAATATAAAATGAATGACCTTTTTTAAGACAGAAAATCACCCCACATCGAATTATAGTGTTGAATAAGTAAACAAACTCTCTACTTAAACTCAACGGACGGAGAGACCAATTTGCACACCGAGTCATCAAGTGTAAGCCAAAATGGTGGATAAAGATGGAAGTATATGTGGAAGAAAAATCTTTTGCACAAACAACATCGCATTAGCAATCTATCAAAGTAAGTTATCTATTTTTTTTTTACCATTTTAGTTTATTATATGGTCTTTAGTTTTTGATATGAGTGGTATTTAAGTTATTGTTTGTTTAGTCGAATAGGATTAAAATAGGTGAAATTAGAAATTTGTTTGTTATAGACTTGTGGCCACAATAGAGTTAGCCCAGTTTGCCTCATCCACTCGATAAGAAGTAAGTTGCTCCAAACAAATTTCTTGTATGATCTTTATTTTTGCATAAAGATAGAAAAACACACCTGGTCTTGCTACCTTGATTTCGATGGAGTCAAACAATCAATAATATTAGAAAGGAGACTCATGTATTATGATATTATCTTCCTAATATACATGTTTTATGAAGGTAAAGTGATGTCATATGATCCTGAGAAGAAGGAACATATGGTATGTTCCTTGTATTTTATGAATTTCACTTTTCACTTTTCACTGGTGCAGTGATGCTTGATGATAATCAAAACCTATACTGTGTCTCAATATAGGTACTCTATGAAGATGGGGAAAAGGACGATCTCCATCTAGATGAAGAGCGCTGGGATTGAGATTGAATCTCCGCCCCGTTCAGGATGGCACTGAAACCAGAGATATTATCATAATACATCCGTTCAGGATGGCGCTGGGATTGAATAATATTAGAAAGGAAGATCTCCTTTATAATATTATTCAGCCGTTCAGATAATACATCCGTTCATTGTCCCTCACCAGATTGCACTTCTTCGACTGCAGCACCAACGACGTCAAGTTCCACTTACCTGCAGAAGAATGGCTGGGTCTTCTCCTCAAGCAATGGCCTTGTCCTCGTTGGCCTATCCTATGTCAAAGAAGATAAACTCAAGCTCGAAGAAGGTAGACCGATCACCACCTCTCAAGACTTCGTCCACATCAATTGTAAGCAGTCCACACGGGGTACTGTGGAGGATATAAAAATGCTAAAATGGATTAGTACATGAAAATTATACAAGTTTTCAAGCTTCAAAACGTGCTATTAAACATGTGTTACAGACCCAACTAGAGCCTCCAGCAGGATTCTGATAGTGAGTCCACTGCCCTCTCTCCAAATGATTTCACCATTGCAGTAGCGGCGGAGGTAGCACTGCCATCTTCCCAAATGATTTTACTGCAAGATCTGTTTCCCTTGATTTGTTTCCATGGTATTAGTAGTGCAAGTATCAAATGCCAGTTTATTCAGCATGTGCAATTCTATTACCCGTATATGTATGCTTATCTTCTACTTTTTGTTGCTTTCAGTCTGTGGATGATCTCAAATCTATTTCGGTAGAATCTGTTCTTTTGCTTCAAGGTAAGATAAATGACAAGGATGCTGAAACCTCGACACAATGAGACTTCTTGTTCCATCTGAAGTCAGTGGTTGTATCATTGGGAAAGGTGGTTCCATTATAAATGAATCAAGAGTAAAAGTAAGGCTGATGTCCGAATTTCAAAGGGGAAGACTCCAAAGTCTGAACCTTCAAAGGTTATGTGGAGGACTTGGGGATCAATATGAAGGCTGAACTTGTGACTACCGTCGGATTGGACTTGAATCTCCTCGTAAACAAGGGTGAGAGATCCTCATGTTCACAATGCGGTTTACCTACCTTGAAATGTATATACTTTTTGGGACAACTGAAAATTGTGTTTGATAGATCAACTATCAAGAAGACTAAGGTTTCTGCAGATGAGAGGCCAAATTCTGTAGATGAGAGGCCAAATTCTTATATTGATTAATGGCATGACAGGGAAACGTGTCTCCTAGGGGAAATGTGCTGTTCCGCCTCCAAAAGATGACAACATATCTGATATTTCAGAATCTGAATCTTCTGATGGTTCTCAGAGTTCTCATCTCAACGATTCCATCTCAGAAGATGAACAAGCTGAAAAACAACAACAGACGTTCTGAGAAGAAAACTAAAAATGTGAGCCAACTAGATGATGCTGATGAAGATCAATCTCTAGAGACCAAATGCCCTGCTGGCAAATCTATCGTAAGTTCCTTATATCCGTTCAACCATTTCACTCAATTCTCTTTGTTTTAAACTTTCAACGCTAAAAATGGTGGATGATGAATGCAGGACAACTTGTCTCTACACATACTGGAAGGACCTGTAATGCAGTGCTTCTTGACTAAGAGGGAAATTGGTTCAGCTTGGCTTTATGGATTCAATCAAGATGTCGTTCCTAAGGTTGCATATGATGACTGGACTCAGATGGTATATATGCAAATACTGGAATAGGAGGGAAGGTTTGGAAGATATGCTAATCTTGTACCCAGATTGTACATTGTGGAGAATTTGGTCTTACTCATGTTTGAGGTTGATTAGTGGGTAATCGGTAGTAGGTACGGAAGGTTATACAACACTCCGGCAAATTATTGGGGTGTTTAATTGTAAGTAGGAACCCGCTTTTTTAAGGGTTACTCTAATGTGTTACGTATAATGCGTGTATATACTCAAGGATTTGACGGTATCTTGTTAAAATGTGATTTGAATATTTTAATTTATTTATTTTAATTGTTAGTTTAAATATTCCGAGTTGTTTCGCTTGACTATAAATTCAGGAGGTTGTTATTTGATTCAGTCAATGTCATTATCTAAAACATTAATGGACGTGTTTACTGGTGAATTAATTAGAGTCTTTTGTAAGCTCGTGAGAGCATCAGTTTCAATTATCAATCAAAAAGCCTTACAATCATTGAGAAGGGATTTTGAGAGTTCCTTCATGAAGGAAAAAGAGTCTTTGCAAGACTTTTTGTGTTAGATATCATGTGTTGTGTAGAAGATAAGATCCTATTGTGAACGAGTATCTGATCAGCATGTTGTTAGTGAGGTATGGATAAGCCTTACAATCAAGTATGGCCGTATTGTCACTGCCACAGAAGAGTAAAAAGACATGGATAAATTAGTCTTTTAATGAGTCAACGGGCTCCTGCAGGCTCATGAAGAAAGGTTGAACAAATTTGGTGATCAAAAAGAGGAGAAGGCTTTCATGGAAAGAGATGAAAGTAGAGAAGGATATGTCAGAGCAGTTACAAAGGAAGAGGCATAGGTAGTTTTGAGGAAGAGGTCAAGGTAGATCAGGCCAAAGAAGTACAATGTTGGCTGAAAGAAAAAGGTAAAAGAGAGAAGAGAATGATCAGAGATAAAGATAAAATCTTTCTTGCACAGCTTGAAAGCAAGAAAGAGAAATATTTTTGACTTAGAATTCTATGTGAAAAGAAATGGAGGTGTTTGGTATGTAGACATTGGTTACTCTAACCACATGAGAGGGTTGATAGAGCTATTTAAGAACCTGGATGAGTCAAAGAAAAGACAAGTAAGGCTTGGTAATGGTATGCAACTTGAAGTAGAAGGAAGAGGGCCTATTGCAATGATGATAGAAACTTGGACTTCAAACCTGTAGACGTCATCTCTCTATCAATGCAAAATCAGGCATTGCATTCAGTTCATGTATAACATTACTCTTTGTGGTTCTGTGTACCATTGTTTGGTGAAAGAGGGACAATACATTCTCACAGCCCAGAAAATAGTTGGTTAGTAACATCTGCATCTCAAAATTTAGTTGTGATCATAACCAGAAAAATAAAAAATAAAAATACTTCTTTAAAATAACTAAATTATAAACTTAATCGACTTTTTTGTGTGAAGTAGTCATATATTGATGAATTAGTTCATTATAGTTTTGTTTCGCCTTCAATTTTGAACAATTAGTGTTGATTTATCTACCTGTGCAGTTAGAGAGGCTCCATATGCATATAAAAGGACTCAATTTTCAACAAACATGCAAATGACTTGGCCTCCTATCCGGAAACTCAAACACCATCAACGAGTAGCCCGAGTGTGGTGCCTTCAGGTCTGATATCCTTTACATCCTGTATATTTTACATAGATCATACAACTTGTACATGATAATATTCATTTTCCTTGTACTTGTTTTTTCCCAAAATTTACTAGGGGTGGGTGAGGGTTTGAGGGTTACCAAAATTTACTAACGGTGCTTGTGATTCTAGATCATTACTGAGAATTGAAACTTAATTGTTTTGACTCCTTAGTTGTATGAGTCTGTCTTGTGTACTAGGACTAAAGAAACAACAACAAACATGATTTCTATTGTATAAGAACACATAAATAGTACGATCCTTATAGGTACTCTTAATGTTATTTTGTCTTAATAACATTACATTGATATTGAAAGCTTAAAGGTCGTTGCAACTGAATGTGTTCTCAGTTTAAGGAATCTCTCCTAAACCTACTTAAACTATGTCTTCTCTTCATCTCATCTATTGATTTCAACAAATCTTGAAGTACCTTAATGAATAAAAAAACATTACTTAGCATTACCGGTGGATAAGGTCCTTACTTTCTGATAATGAATCCAATTATAAGAAATCAACTTCGGCTGATATTTTATTGTTGTATGAAATCTTGTTGGTCCCTTGTGCTGTTAGGTAGAATGTTCTAGTTTATTTGTGATTAATTGTAGTTTTTTACATTATGTTCATATTATAAAAGTTTATAAGTTTAATTTCTCTTCTCTATTTGATTTAATAGGTAAAAAAACTCAAGTCTTGGAGATGATGAATCTGATGGTAGCATAAGAATTCTAGTGATTTTAAATATTGTCTATTGAGTAGGATGATACTAATGTGATAGTTTATTGCTCTTTGTTTAATCGACAAAGTTTGGATTATAGTACTGTTATGATGGATTATTATAAAACTTTGTCAAATGTTGGTACATCGCATTTTGGAGGTTTAATGACATGATTGTTACTAAAGACATTTATTGGTTGAATTTCTTCTGAAAATATATATATTATAAGGAGAAATATTGAAAAAATTAAGCTGGCGGTTTTGCACCGGTACTAGAATATAAAACGGATCCGAGAATATCCGGATTATTAAATAGATTAAAACATTGCATTGGTTAGACCATTTAATCCGGATATTGAAAACATTATAAAGCTGATGTGGAAACAATCTAGGTAGAATTCGAACAAATATAATCCGGATATTTTACTTTTTAATTCCGTGATACATACCGTTTATGTGGTATATTTGAGGAGTTTTAACCCGGTTTTGTCCATGAACAACAAGGTTATATTCTACCCCTCAAAAGTGACTTTCCAAAGACCTCTTTAACACGGTCATGTAAATATAGGTCCGCGTCATATACTCTATTATACCCTTGAGTTGAACAAGCTTAAATCCGGGTTATATATCCTAAATACCCCGGGTTAAAAAGCTATTTTTGTTGTAGTGCTTGCTGATGTTGAACTTGTCACTCGTCACATTTTTGAATTTATCTACAAGCGACATGTTAGTGGAGCAAAAATGATATCATCTACGGATACCTGAACCACGAGATTGTCGCCCTTGTGTTCTTAGATGAAGAGCGTCTTGTCGATCGTCCCCTTTTTGTAGTTGTTGACAAGGATGTACTCGGAGAGACATTCATACCACACCCTTGGTGCTTGCTTCAAGCCATATAGTTCCATGTCTAGAAAGAACACGTGTTGTGTGTGATTTGCTCGAATCCTGGAGGCTGCTTGACGTATACTTCCTTGTTGAGAACTCCATTGAGAAAGGACATTTTCACATCCATTTGGAATAGCTTGAAACCCTTGTGAGAAGAAAAAGATATCAATAGACGAATGACCTCTAGGCGAGCGACTGGAGCATAGGTCTCATCATAGTCAATTGCCTCTTGCCGATTATTCCCTTGACCAACATGACAAACTTTTTTCCGTACCACATCACCTGAGTCATCAAGCTTGTTCCTAAAGACCCAGTGAGTTCCAATGATGGTATGATTAAAGAGATTAGGAACTAGATGCAACACTTTATTTCCTTTGAAATCATGAAGCTCTTCTTGCATAGCAACCACTCAACCTAGATCAAGGATGGCTTCTTTGATGTTCTTAGAATCAATAAGTATAACAAAGACGTTGAATGCACATAAAATTAGTCTCTGATGTGGCTTCTTCAAGTTCTTTTTTGATTGCCTCTTGACGAGCCTCTAAAGAAACTCTTGAGCTACTGTGCACTCCTAAGTGTAAGGGAGTGATCATGTTCCCTGGATGATGAGCGCCTCATTGATGGAAGCCTCTAGTAGGAGGGTTGTGATGGGAACAGTGTTGGCATGAGAGGGCACATCGTGTCACCGTATGAGTCACAAGCTATGAGAGCTGAGACTTTAAATGGAGGGGAAAGTGGATTTAAGGCTAGAAGATGATACTTGAGGGGCTTTATGAACGCGCTTCTAAGGGAGTAACTTCGGGAAATGGATCTGCAGTGTTAGACGTTGGTGAATGGAAAGTGCCTTCGTTGAACACCACATGTATGCCCTCCTTTTATGTTCTCATTCTTTGATTAAACACCTTGTATGCCTTGCTCGCTAGAAAATAACCAAGAAAGATGGCTTCATCGCTTGTTGAATCAAATTGCCCAAGTTATCCTTTACGTTGTTGAGCAGAAAGCACTTGCATCGAAAGACCTTGAAATGGTAGATGCTAGGAGGGTATCCTTTGATCAACTCGTATGGGGTTTTAGCGATTGTAGGGTGTATAAGAGCCCTATTGGTGATGTAGTAAGTTGTGTTCACTGCTTCAGCCCAGAATGATGAAGAAACTCCACTTCCAAGTAGCATTGTCCACTCCATCTCCACCAAAGATCAATTCTTCATTTCAATGACAACATTCTAATGTGGAGTCCTAGGGGATGAGAAGTTATGACTATCCCTCTTTCAATGCAGTAGCTAAGCATCTCGTTGTTCTAAAACTCATTCTCATGGTATGAACGAATAGAGCGCACTTGAAGTGGTAGTGAGTTATCAAGCAAAGTGACGAGCTCAGTGAAGCGAGTGAAGACTTGATCTTTAGAGTGTAAGAAGAGTGTTCATGTGAATCTTGAGAAGTCACCAACAATCAAAAATGTAAAGTGCTCCACAAAGGCTTTGAACATGCATAGGTCCACAAAGGTCCATGTGAAGAAGCTCAAGGGGCTTCTTGGTTGTGATGTCTGACTTTTTATTGAACGAGCTTCTGACTTGTTTGCCCTTGACACAGTTAGCATAATGTGTCATATTCACTATCTTGATAGGAGGTAAACCACATACCAACTCTTTCACATGAACCTTGTGTAGAAGATGAAAATTAATGTGTCGTAGTCTTTGATTCCACAAAGTGGTTTGCTCTTATATAATATCCATGCAAAGGTGACTCTTAGGAATGTAGTTGGGGTCAAATATGTATGTTTTATTGACTCTCTTTCCCTTTAAGATAATTTCATTTGCAGCGTTCCTCAAAAAGCACTTTGAGGTAGTAAAAGTGACTTCATTTTATCCCTCATCGCAATGTTGACCAACACTCAATAGATTATAGGGAATGTTCTCCACAAAGTTCACCATTTGAATCTCTATTTTATCATTCAGAAGCACATTTCCATGTCTTGTAATCTCTCTAGCTCTTTTATCACCAAATGATACGCTTCCATTGTCATAGTTCTGAAACTTTTGCAATCTTTCCTTATTTTTGTTCATGTGACATGAGCATCCACTATTAATGTACCATATGTTCTCGCTACAATAAAATCATTGGAACCTATCGAAGCTTAGCTTTTCTGGGTGGATTGGCTTTCCTGTTAGTATTAGGAGAATGAGTATTGACACGATTTTTTCTTTTAGTTGAAGGAACATGCTCAAAAAAAAGAAGGGTCATTCAAATCAAGCACTTCACATGCATTGTGAGTGGGTGACTTGTATCTCTTGTTACTTAGAGCATGCTGCTTCTTGCAGATATATATAGTATGTCCATTGTTACCAAAAAAACTGCACAATTCATTATATTTGACAAAACCGTACTTGCCCTTTCCAAGTTTGAAGGGCTTCTTATCCTTAAGATTATGATCTAGGGTATTTACTTTGTTCCCCTTGGCTTGGATTATATACATCTTATGAGCCTTCCCTCCTTGAAACCAGTAATTAGTGTCCCTTGACGGTTGTTCAAGTGTCTTTACCTTTTTCTCTAGAAATTCATTTTTGCTTCTACAAGTTTGAAGGGCTTTTATCTAAGGTATCTGCCTTTTCAGTTAATTCCCCACTAAGCTTCTCAGTAGCAATAGACACCTTAGTGGAATTCCCTTCTGAGTCATATCCTAGTCCAATTCTAGATCTAACAAATACAGTTTCATTAACCATGTTCTTATTAATAGATTCAGTTAGATTGTTGAGTTTATTAAGGATGATTCCTATGTTGCTTTCTACCTTTGTGAATAAGTCCTTAAGTAGTCCCCCTTGAGTTTGCTTGCCACTACATCCCTTTTAGGTCTTAGTCATTAGGCTCAGTTCCCTAGACTTTAATAAGGCATTTTCCTTAATAGCTGACCTAGTAGACGAATCCAGACACTCACTACGTAGTTCCTTGACTTCCTCTTCATATTCATTGATTTGTGACTCTAGAGTTTCAATATATTCTAACAAGCCCTTAATCATCTTGATAAGCTCTTTATTTTCTAGCAAATTGAGACGAATAGGGAAAGGGTTAGAAGATTTTACCTAAGGAGCAAGGGCCACTATATCAGCCATAAGACAGTGGCCTTTGTAGCCTTCATGGAGGTCAACTTCATCATGTTCTTCTCCCCATGCCAAGAAAAGTTCCTTTGTTAGTTATATGAACTAGGCCCTTAGTTCGTATAACTGATAATACCTTAGTTTTAATGATAAAAAAGTACCTTATGAACTAATATGTCTATTGAGTGAGATATCGCAGGAAATCGATAGGCCTTTGAGTTACTTAGAAAGATTAAGTGTGGAAAGCAACGAGCTTAAGAGAAGAGACAAGAGCGAGTTCAACGATAAGACTAGCACTTAAGGCGCTTAGCTAGGAGCAAGGGAACCGAAGGATAATGAAGGGGACCGAACATTGAGAGTGGAGGATGGAGCTGTACAAAGTAACACGCTACACACCGAAGACGCGCTCAAGGGGACTGAAGACGCTCAAGGGGACCGAGCGCATATTTATTGGAAATAAATCTTCCTAGAAGCTAAATAAGGAAAGAGAGCTAAAGAAGGAAAGAGTTGATTCGCCAAGAGATTAACCAGATTCGAGATCTTAACAGTTGAAGCTAGTTTGTCATTATATTCGGCTAGTTTAAATTTAATACTTTATTTATTATTATTCACTTGCTTTTAGGTAATTAGTTCCCGGTGATTATGCCATAGTATAAGTAGTTTAGTTATTATCCTTATACTGTGGTTGTCGAACTATAGAGAGTTCATCTTGATTTAGAGCTTAGGCAATAGCTAGGAGAGTTGAGAGAAACTAAGAACTGTGTGTTTGCTTAGTAGTTGTAAGTCTCAAAAGAAATCAAATCAACCAACGTTTTGGAATTTAAGTGTTTATTGGTTCTTAGTCTTATATTCCGCACAAAAGATTATATCTTTAGTTAGACTAAGTTCTTTAAGATCCACAATTGGTATCAGAGCAGGATCCAATTCCACTACGGCAATGAAGAACTCAGAGTTCAACCTCGGCATGTCCCTCAACAAACCTCACCAACTTCGAGAAGGAGAAATTGATTGGTGGATGGGAGTTCACATGACTTTCATTCAAACCGAGGATTACCAATGCTGGAAAATTATACAAGTTGGTGACGAAGTGCTTCCAGAACTGAAGAATAGAAAGGACTGGCAACCAGAGCACTATGCCAAGATGGAGAAGAATTCAAAATCTCGACAACTGATTCTGTGTGGACTCTCTCGCACGGACATTGACAAGCTAATTGGCATTCCAACTTCCAAAGACATGTGGGAAGCTATCATCTCAATACACAGAGGAAGAGAAGATCAGAAGGACACTGGAAAGTTTACGCTTCAAAGGGAGTTTCAATCCTTCAAACAACTCCCTAGGGAAAGCGTGTTAGCCTGCCAATCGCGCTTCACCATTCTGGTCAACAAGCTAACGGCCTCTAATGTAACCATTCCACCCTTTGAGCAGACACTGGATGTCATCCATGCTATGAGCGATAAATTCGATCTCACTCAAAGAATCGCACTACTGTCGCCAGATTGCAAGAATCTTTCAGTCGTAGACATATTTAGCAAGTTCTTCGACCAAGAAAACGCTGATTCGCTAAAGGGACTCAAGATAAAAGAATCCACTGGAACAACGCTGAAGCTTACAAAGGTGCTTGACAAAATGGACATCAATGACGGTGAAGAAGACGAGGACGATGATACAGAAGTCGCCCTTATGACTAAGATGGATAAGAAATGGTTCAAGAAGAGAGCCGGACCAGGCGAAGCATCATCTCAGCTAAGCGCGATCTCAAGGAGTATACATGCTATAACTGCCAAGAGAAGGGCCATCTCGCCAAGACGTGCACTAACCCAAAGGTAGAGGCCAGTGAGAAGAAGACTCTTTTCTCAGGCTTGGGGAGAAGAAGATGATGAAGCTGATCTTCATGAAGGATTCCAAGACAAATGTCTCATGGCCAATGCAGAGGCACTCACCTCTGAGGAAAACTTGAGCAGCAAGAGCAAATGGTACATAGACAGTGGCTGCTCATGTCACATGACTGGAGACAAGGAGAGATTAAGAAGTTTTCAAGAATATGATGGTGGAAGTGTATCATTTGGCGACAAGAGAGCTAGAGAAATCACTGGACATGGAAAGGTACATCTAAATGACAAGATAGAGATCCATATGGTGAATTTTGTGGAGAGCCTTCATTACAACCTCTTAAGCGTAGCTCAACTCTTTGATGAGGGACCAAACAAAGTGACCTTCACTACCTCGAAGTTCCTTGTGAGAAATGATATTGGGGAGATTATCCTAAGGGGGAAGTGAGTCAACAACACTTATATCTTCGACTCTAGCTTCATCCCAAAAGGTCACCTTTGTCTCTCTACTATTGAAGATCAAACAGAATTATGGCATCAACGAATAGGGCATGTAAATCTTCATCTTCTACATAATCTGCGTGCAAAGGAGCTAGTTCGTGGTCTACCTCTCATCAAGATAGACAAGTTGATACACTGTGCTAATTTTTGTTATGGGCAAACAAGTCCGAACCTCTTTCGAAGCTAAGCAGAACGTCACACCAAAGAAGCCTCTTGAGCTTCTTCACATGGACCTCTAGGCCCAATGCGTGTTCAAAGTCCCGGTGGAGCACGTTGTGTATTTGTGATCGTTGATGACTACCCTAGGTTCACGTGGACCTTATTCATGCGCTCCCAGGATCAAGCCTCCTCGCGCTTCATAGAGCTAGTCGCCCTACTCGAGAATTTCTCTATCTCTGGAGGTGCTCTCTATAAGATCTGATCATGGAACTGAATTTGAGAATGGTGAGATGCTGAGCTACTGCGTTGAAAGAGGAATTGCTCACAACTTCTAAGCTCCTAGGAAACCACAACCAGAATGGAGTGGTTGAAAGAAAGAATCGAACACTAGTAGAGATGGCACGCACCATGCTACTTCAAAGAGGTGTCACTCCCTCTCTATGGGATGAAGCGGTGAACACTACATGCTACATCACCAACAGAGCTCTTCTACGCCCTTCTCTAGGCAAGACTTCCTACGAGCTGATCAAGGGATATCCTCCAAGCATATCTCATTTTAGGGTATTTGGATGCAAGTGATATGTGCTGAATAATGGGAAAGATAATTTAGGCAAGTTTGATGCACGAAATGATGAAGCCATCTTTCTTGGCTATGTCCCAGCAAGCAAAGCGTACAAGGTCTTCAACCAAAGAACGATAACCTTCAAGGAAAGCATACACATAGTGTTTGATGAAAGCGCCTTCCTCACTTCCTCGACAACTACTTCCGATCCATTCCCAGAAGCCGCACCCTTTGTAGCTCCTTAGGATATCGATCAAGCACCTCCTCATAATGTCGTAAACCCACTCGCCCCTCCTTATACAGCCTCAGTTCCCTCAGGACCTGACTCGGACAGCGATAACAAAGGGCCTTCTACCTCAAACATTGATCAGAACACAGAGCCTCCCATTAGAGCCTTTCAACAACAAGGAGCTCATCCTCCAACGAGCATGCTCACCGCAGTCCATTCTGGGATTCACACTCTCTCTCGTGTAGCTCGACTAGTGATGAGGCCAAAATGGTCATTGAGCCTATCAAAGATACCCAAAATATCAATTCCACTAGTAAACCGGTAAGCAGGGGTCGAATCCCAAGAGAGCTAGAACGTTAGCTTATTTCTTATGGGCTACCGAATAGTAACAATGGGGATTTTTGATTGTGATTATCGTAACTAAGCAAAAGCAAAATAAAAGCATAAATGCTGGGTTGTAACTAATATGATTATGGAGCTCACTATCTAGCATAATTGTTTAACCAGAATGTTAATCATCGAATTCTATTCATTTATATTCTGAATTGGTTAACTTGGTTGTCCTACTCTTTGTTCGTAAATAGAACTAGTCCAAATAGTCCTAGAAACCCTTATTGTAAGCAATAACCAAGGAAATCCCAAGGTTCAAAAGCGCAACAACATAAAGATCAAAGATAAGTAGGCCTATGCAATACCATTGGCACTCGCATATAGTCTATGCAAATTCTGATTGCTACCTAAAAGACAAGACTTTTCAAATCGAATTATCAAGCCTAGTAATATGATGGATAATAATCAACCTAGTTTACAACCTAGATAAAATCAAGATCAATCAATAGACAATAAAGCACAAGAGATCATTAAACAATCCTGAAATTAACTTTAGAATAAAAACATAAGAATTCTCACAACAAAACCTAAAACAATGGCTTCAGCCTTAAGAGTGAACGATAGAGAACTTAGCTAGACATATCCATAGAAAGCATTGAATAATATGGAAGAATAATGGGAAAACAAACCAGGGAGGATGATAAAGGTGGAAGCTTTCTTGGAGGCTGCTGCTGAATTCTCGAAATGAATGTGGCAAAGAATAATGAATGAATGATTAATGAGTGACGAATCTAACCTAATTTCTAAAGGCTTATATAGTATCTAATAAAAGGGAAATAAAATAAATCAAAATAACTAAAAAGATGTGGAAAAACTAATCAGAATCTCGGATAAAATCTTCAATATGGGTCGTCCGTCTCCGTTGCCACGATCGTGACAGGGGTGTCGCGATCGTGACAATGCTCTAGTTTTCAGGTCCGTGGCCGGTATTGGTCGTGATAGGGAGTCGCGATCGTGATAGGTCAACTGAGGCTAAGTCGCGATCGTGATGGATTGTCTCGGTCGTGACAGCTTCAACTGAGGCTAACTCTCGGTCGTGATGCTCCATCTCGGTCGTGACAGCTTCTCCTGAGATGGTCTTCGGTCTTCTACAAGCGTCGAGGCAGCTCGGATTCGCCTCTTGGCTTCTCCTTCGGTGTAGGCGTGGCATACTTCCTCTAACTCCATCCCGAATGCACTAAAAGTGAGTACAACAGGGATCTCCATGATAAAACCACAAAATACTGCTTACGAGTATCCGCTAATCCATAAGTAAACTCCAACCTAGATTCTAGGAATACCACTCATTAAGCACCTAAACACCACTATTCCTAAGCTAATAGTCTCTAGTTAACACCATGTAATAAGCTCCTATCAAACTTCCCCACACTTAAACCTTGCTCGTCCTCGAGTAAGCAAAATAAAAACTCACTCCTCCTAAAAAGCACAAAGGTCTATAGTAAGTGTAGAGACAGCCTGCTAGCGACTATACTTCAAACTCCAAGTGTAAAACGAGCACTAACCTAACTCCGATCTCTCTTCTTATCTCTTTAAGATGACCTACCCAAAATCCTCCTTATTTCTCCACTTCATATGTCACCACTCCATACAATAATGAAAATCGAACCAAGTGATGTGCAATAAGGCACAATCGGACATCCTAATCTCCTCTAGGGGTAAGAGTACATAAATAATGATAATAAAGATAAAAAATCAAGTCTCCCACTCGCTTATACACTTCTTATTTCTCCTCTTCAATTAATGTCCTAAAATAATGTAGTCAATCCATACATCACAACCACCAATCCTCATCAAGAAATGTGCATAGCACAACCACAACAATATGGATCTACCTCCAAGAAATAGAAATCTAATCCTAGAATCTAATACAACCGCCAATAGTGTGTAACAAATCTGATGAACTAGTGAAATGGTGAGCATGCAAAGTGTGGATAACAATAAGCTCAAAAACAAAGGAATAAAAGGCTAAAACTAACTCCTTATCGCTCCTCGGTGAATCCTAAAACCCGAGACAATCCTTCAACTCCCTTCTTATGTCTCCGACGCTAATAAAAGATTCAATCAAATAAATAATCACAAGACAATGTAATACTTGCGCCCTTTCGGGTTTTCGCCAAAGTTCTAAGTGGTAGGAACTATTTCTTTTTCTCTTCTAACTTTATTTTTCAGGCACCCACCTTTTCCTTTTTAATCCTTTCTTACTTGCCTAGTTTTTATTCTTTTTAATTTTTTTTACTTTTTTTAAATTTTTTTAAATTTTTTTTGGTTGGAGCCCCCTTTTCGATCCAATCTCTTTTTACTCTCCTGGGTTTTTCTGATTTTTTCTAAACAATAATAAAAGGTTCTGGAAATATCCGTACAGACTCGATAGAAAAACAACATCAAAACAGTTCAGCAAAGACTAAAAGACATAAGGTAAATCAGCAGAATAGCAAAAGAAACCAAAACAACACCAACAAACGCCTCGACTAGTCGAATCCTCTCCCCACACTTGAATCGTGCATTGTACTCAATGCAGCAAAAAG